>NC_134700.1:295572751-295872751 GCF_043290135.1 Rhipicephalus microplus | reverse complement strand
TTCATTGTGATGCGTACACTTCCATGGGATGTGAAACAGAGTTGGTGTGGCCCCACACCACGGACATATATCTTTTTATTCTGTGGGGTAGAATACATGCAGCCTGTGTAAGTTCGTGTATGTGTTTGTTTGGATTCTGCGTAATGCCACCGATTCCATTGCTGTGAGTTTCTTATGCGGTGCTGGATATATTTTTCTATTGTCCCTGTAATACTGAAGAATTATACCAAAGTTAGGGTCTAGGGGCGTTGGATCCTCTATTGCAGTGTGCAAGGAAGCTTGGTAATTTGTGAAGCCTTGAGCCGCCTCATCCGCAAACTGGTTCCCGGTGACGCCCTCGTGCCCTGGCGCCCAGATAATGGTTTGGGTGTATTCAATTGAGAAGTCCTTATGAGTTTTGGTTAGAATTTGGAAGGCCTTCATACATATTCTACCTTTTTCGTAATTTCTACATGCAGCCTTCGAATCTGTGATTATTGTCATTGGGGCTTTTCGCTCCCTGCCTTCCTTGATTGCCAGCGCGATCGATATCTCCTCCGCTTCTGTGATAGAGGCTTGGGCTATGAAGGCACAACTTGTGACGTTTCCTTTTTGGTCTGTGACCACGGCCACCATGTTCTTTGCATTTGCCTGATATGGTGCAGCGTCAGTAAATCTCGCCGTATTCAAATATTTTGTCTCTTTATCTATGTAAGCGGCTCGTGCTTTACGTCTTCCAGCATGTAAAACTGGGTCCATGTTCTTCGGTAGGGGGCTTATTTTGTACCAGGCTCAGACTGAGCACGACAATTACTTAGCTCTTCCATGTGCCTGCACTTGTTCGCCGAGACCGATCCTCTGAAGAAGTTTTCTGCCGGTTGGTGTCTGTAGTAGGCGGTTAATCTGGGTGGTTACTTGTGCCTCAGCCGACTCATCAAATGTATTGTGAAGTCCGAGCGCTAATAGCTTCGCAGTTGAAGTGCTTTGTGGTAGTCGCCGAGCCGCTTTATACGTCATCCTTATTATTTTGTCTGCTTTTTCTTTCTCCTCTTTGTTCATGTTGTGGTAGGGTAGCGAGTATGTTAGTCTGCTGATGACTAAGCTCTTTACCAAACGAAGCACGTCTTGTTCTTTCAGTCCAGCACGATTGTTCGTTATTCGAACTATCATACGAACGATTTGTTGAGCTGTTCGTTTAAGCATATTCAGTGTTTGGAGACATCGCTGATTGGACTGTAACCACATCCCTAAGATTCGAACGGTACCGTTGTTTTCTCTGGAATAATATTGCCGTCTAGCTTGACCTCAAGGTGGAGGCTCGGGTCTGTCCTTCGTTTTTTACTCTTGGAGAACCGAATGAGTTCCGATTTGTCTGCTGAGCACTGAAGTCTCCTTTCTTTAGTGTAATCTTCGATGGTTTTAGCTGCCAGTTGAAGCCGCTCTTCTTTTTCTGCCAAGCTACCCTTGGTTGTCCATATTGTCGCGGTACAGCGCGAACCAAAGGCAGATAAACGTTGACACAGCGACTCTCAGCAGCCGAACAGCAAGATCGCCTTCTTTATTTTTGATCAGCAAGAGCCCCACTACCTGGTGTCCGCCAAATCCCCTTATCGTCGTTTTGGTCCACCAGTACACACGCGTAATTTGCTCTCCCCCCCTCCTAATGAGCATCGCTCCGATGCTAAACCAGTAGTGCAGTTTTTTTGTCTGTTCTTTAAGAAGTGTCTTGCGCAGTCACTACCTTTCACAAGGCTTCATGCGCACAACGTGAACTAGTTGAGGACGGTGCTGGCGAAGCCTCGTACTATAAGAACTGTCGGGGACGACCTCGTAAGTAACATCACTCAGTCGTCGCAGTACTAGATATGGCCCAAAGTATCTCCTTAGGAGCTTTTCAGAGAGTCCTCGTTTCCGTATGGGCGTCCAAACCCATACTCTGTCGCCGGTCTGGTAAACGACTGTTCTGCGGCGAGAACTGTAGCGGCTCGCGTCGTACTCTTGTTGTTGCTGGATTCGCAGGCGTGCTAGTTGCCTTGCTTCTTCCGCTCGTTCTGTAAAGATCTCGGCGTCCGGTTCGATGTCGTAGCATTCGTGCGCTAGCATCGGATCTAACATAGTTCGTACTTCCCTTCCGTGAATTAGGCTGAACGGGGTCATCCGGGTTGTTTCTTGCTTGGCAGTGTTGTATGCAAACGTGATATATGGCAAGATTTCGTCCTAATTTTTGTGCTCGACGTCTACGTACGTTGAAAGCATGTCTTCAATTGTTTTGTTCAGATGCTCTGTAAGCCCGTTCGTTTGCGGGTGGTAGGCGGTGGTCTTACGATGGGTTGTTCCACTCAGCATGAGGACTTGTTCCAAAAGAGCTGCCGTAAATGCGGTTCCTCTGTCTGTGATTACGACGCTCGGTGAACCATGCCGCAGGACAACGTTCTCAATGAAAAATTGTGCCACCTCCGCTGCTGTACCTCTCTGGATAGCCCTTGTTTCCGCATAACGGGTAAGGTAATCAGTCGCGACAATAACTCAGCGGTTCCCACCAGTAGAAGTAAGAAGTGGGCCCAAAATATCCATGCCAATCTGGTCTAATTGTGTTCTTGGGACCTGTACAGGGTGCAGGAGGGCAGCTGGTTTAGTCGGCGGTGACTTGCGTCGCTGGCAGTCGAGGCAAGTACGAACATGGTGTTTTACGGCTATGGTCAGTCTTGGCCAGAAATTGCGCTGCCGAACTCTGGCCAACGTTCTTGTGTAACCTAAGTGGCCTGAAGTCACTTCGTTGTGGCATGCTTCGAGCACTTCGGAGCGAAGGGCTGCTGGGATGACGAGCAAATACGCTGATCCTGTCGAAGAAAAGTTTCTTTTGTATAGTACTCCTCCCGGTAAGCAAAATGATGACAGTGCTCTTACGAAAACAGTTAGGGCCTTCTGAGATCTTCCCTCCAGGTAATTAATTGGGGCAAGTAACTCAGGGTCGCCACGTTGTTGCTGTGCAATAGCGGTTGAGTCAAGCACACCGAGAAATGCTGTTTCCTCCTCATCGGATAGAGTTGCCGATTCAATGGGTGAGCGGGATAGACAGTCGGCGTCCATGTGGCGATTCCCTGACTTGTGTACGACAGTCATGTCGTACTCCTGCAGCCTGAGACTCCAACGCGCTAATATCCCGGTAGGATCTTTAAGATTTGTCAACCAACACAGTGAATGGTGGTCGCTGATGACTTTAATAGGGCAGCCGTATAAATACGGGCGAAATTTTGTGACCGCCCATACCACGGCGAGGCATTCCTTCTCAGTCGGGGAGTAATTAGTCTCGGCGCGTGTTAGTGTTCGGCTTGCATAGGCGATTACTCTTTCTGTGCCCTCCTGCAGCTGCACAAGCACAGCTCCCAAACCAATATTGCTGGCATCAGTGTGTAGCATCGTTGGGGCTTTCTCATGAAAGTGGGCAAGTACTGGAGGCGTCTGTAGTCGCTGGCGGAGGTTCTTAAAAGCAGCTTCCTCTTCGTTGCTCCATAGGAAAGCAACGTCTTCTCTCGTAAGGCGGGTTAACGGTGATGCGATGCGTGCAAAGTCTGCGATGAATCACCTATAATACGCACATAGTCCGAGGAATCGTCGGACAGCCTTCTTATCAGTCGGCACCGGGAACTGTGCAACAGCTGCGATCTTTTCAGGATCAGGACGAACGCCTGCGTGACTGACAACGTGGCCAAGAAATTGCAGCTCTTCATAGCAAAAGTGGCACTTTTCAGGCTTCAACGTCAAGCCCGCAGACCGTATGGCTTGTAAAACTGCTTCAAGTCTTTTAAGGTGCTGGTCAAATGTTGCGGCGAAAACTACGACATCATCAAGGTAGACCAAGCAGGTTTTCCACTTTAATTCAGAAAGTACGGTATCCATAAGTCTTTGAAAGGTAGCAGGCGCTGAACATAAACCAAAGGGCAAGACTTTAAATTCATATAAGCCATCTGGTGTCACAAAAGCAGTCTTCTCGCGGTCTCTTGGGTCTACCTCGATTTGCCAATACCCACTCCTTAAGTCCATCGATGAAAAGTAACGAGCATGTCGAAGTCTGTCGAGAGAGTCATCTATACGAGGAAGTGGATACACATCTCTCTTCGTCACCTGATTGAGTTTTCGGTAATCTACACAGAAGCTCAGGCTGCCGTCTTTTTTCAACGAGGACTACAGGTAATGCCCAGGGGCTTTTTGAGGTCTGAATGACGTCATCTTCTAGCATTTTGTCGACTTGTTCTTGTATCACTTCACGTTCCTTTGCAGCCACGCATAGGGGTTTTGGTGAATTGGTCTCGTCATGTCCTCGGTAATTATCCGATGCTTGGTTAGAGGCGTGCGGCCAACTCTTGATGTTGTGGAAAAGCAGTCTTTGAATTCGGCCAGTAGCTCAAGAAGCATCTTTCGCTCGTTCTTAGGCAAAGTAGTGCTAACGTCGAGAACTGGTGTTGAATCAAGTTTTGGCGCCTCGTCGACTACTGCCAAGATCTCCTTCTTTATCTTTGAGTTTTTCTTGTTCAGGCCACTGATTAATCTTGGCGACACGCTCATAGTGCTCAAGCCAGTCGTCCACGTCTTCATGGCCACCGTCACTAAAGTGATCGGGAACCAGCGGTTGAAAGAAGGTTACCTGTGAAGGCTGTGTTGGCGGGGGGCCTTGGGGCGCCGGTTGCGGACTGGGGTTGGCCATTTGGTGAGGTAATCGGCACTTGCGAGGTTCCGTGGAAGGAGTGAACTCTGGAGCGAGGCCTATCAGCCGCCGACTGAACCGGTGCACGGGAGTTGCAATGGGTGACAATGCATCCAAGCTAGATGAACGGCTCCCATTGGGAGTATGGAGCATTAGGTAGGATTGCGCCCCAGCCCCTCCACCAGTGTCACGGTACAGCGTGAACCAAAGGCAGATAAACGTTGACACAGCGACTCTCAGCAGCCGAACAGCAAGATCGCCTTCTTTATCTTTGATCAGCCCGAGCCCCACTACCTGGTGTCCACCAAATCCCCTTATCGTCGTTTTGGTCCACACGCTTCAATATAGTGATGTCATCCGCATAGAAGGAGTGTCGGATGTCGGGAATACCTTCCAGTTTTTTGGCTAGACCAATCATGGCTATGTTGAAAAGCGTAGGCGAGATCACAGCGCCTTGTGGTGTGTCTTTGCTCGGTGGGTGGAAGACATTGGATTCGTCTTCTCCTAATCTGATAACAGCGGTTCTTTTAGTAAGGAAGTTCTGTACATATTTTTACGTCCTTTGACCGCAGTTTGTCGCTGCTAGCCCATCTAATATGGCCTTATGGCTTACGTTGTCGAAAGCGCCTTTTATGTCGATGGCCATGACAATGCTTTCTCCTGCTTTTGAAACATTTGTTAGTACTTCCTCCTTTAAAAGCAGAAGGTTGTGCTGTGTTGAAAGGTTCGAGCAGAAACCAAACATGGTGTTTGGCAACAAGTTATTGTGTTCAAGGTGCCGTTGAAGTCTGGTATTTAATAATCTCTCAAACACTTTGCCTAAGCACGAGGTAAGAGAGATTGGCCTGAGGTTTTCTATTGCCAATTTCTCTCCTGGTTTAGGTATCATAATTATTACAGCATGCTTCCATTGCTGAGGTATAGTGCCATTCACCCAGTGTTTGTTAATGAAGTTTAGAAGCGCTGTTATGGCTTCGTCTTTCATGTTGTGAATCATGGCATTGGTGATTTGATCCGCCCCAGGCGCTGTGTTGCGTTTCATGTTGACGATTGCCGCTCTGACCTCGTCATGCGTGAAAGGTGCATCCAGTTCTGAGTTTGGGAGCCCAGTGTATTTAGCCTGGCAAGGGTCTGTGATTGCTCGGGCGCCGAAACACTTAATATAAATGTCTTGAAGGAGGTCATCTCGTGTGCCTGGATATGTGTGCAATAATCTTTCTAGAGATTTTTGTCCTTCGAGTTTAGTTTTCAGAGGGTCAATCATGGCTCCTAGGATATTCCATGTCTTTGCTGTTCCTAGGGTTCCATTTAGTGAATCGCAAAATTGTTCCCAGTTGGCTGTCGCGAGTTGATTAGCGTACTGCTCGGCTTACTGCGTAATTTCTTCAATTTTCGCTTTGAGTTTCTTATTTCGCTTTTGCCTTTTCCATCTTTTAGTGAGGTTTCTTCTTGCTTCCCACAGGTGCGGAAGGTGAGCGTCTACTTCAAGGGTATCACCTGTTCTGGTGACGGTTTTGGTGTACATTTGCTTTTCGTTTCGAATTACTCTGCACCACTCGTCCAAGTAGTCTATGGCGGTCACGTGCGCTTTTAGCGTTTTTCTATATGCGTGCCAGTCTGTAATTTTGGCTGTGCCGATGTGTTTGCGGATTCAGCCGGTGTGTATTGTGGTGCTTAGTATGTAATGATCACTGCCCAGGTTTTCAAGGGTGTTGTACCAGTCCTCGCTGTGGCAGTTTTGCACTATCGTCAAGTCCGGACTTGTGTCCATGGATATGCTGTTGCCTATCCTCGTTGGTATTGCAGGGTCAGTTAACAGAGTCATTTCTAGTTTCACTATTTGTCTTGCGATATTCTTGCCTTTGGTGTCTTGCATCTTATATCCCCAGTTTGCATGCCTGGCATTAAAGTCCCCAACTATGATTAATGGATTCCCTTTCGCCAGTTTTGCTGTCTTTTGAAAGAGCTTGTCGAACGCTGGCTCTGTTTTGTCTTGGGGGACTATAGATATTAAGTATGAAGGCGCTCTTTCCATGGCTCCCTTTGTAGGTTATTTCTGTTATGATATGCGGGATATCCGCCTCTTCAATGGGCTGATGACATATTGCTGTAATTGAGTTATTGACTAATGTAGCAACTTTCCATTCTGCGTACCCGGTACTATAAGTTTCGTAGCCCCGTAATTTTGGTTGTGTTCCGGCTTCCTGGACTGCTATGACAGCAGGTGGCTTTTGTTGCGACGCCACCAGCTGCAACAGTTGCCCTCTTTTCCACCGGAAACCACGGCAGTTCCACTGCCATATTTCTCACTTTTCTGACCGCTGCGTTTGATGATTAGCCATTATGCGCCTCCTGGTTCATGATTGACAATCCGGGCCGGTTGTAAATTTTCTCAGCTTTTAGATGCGGAGCATCTAATACTCGAGGCTTGTAGTGCGGCGCCGTCCGCAAGCTTCCTCCTCCTTCTTCCACCATCTGTGCATCCGTTCCTCCTCTACACACCGCACGCGCTTCACTCCTCCACCATCTGTGCACCCTTCCTCCTCTACACACCGCGTGCGCTTCTCCTCTTCACGAACATTCGCTAGCTGTATAATGTAGCGCGCATGCGCCGTTACGCTTCGAGAACATCGGCAGCTGACGCGCGCGCATGCGCCGTCGCGCTTCGAGAACATCGGCAGCTGACGCGCGCGCATGCGCCGTTGCGCTTCTCCCCCTTCTCGAACATTCGACAGCTGACAGTGCATGCGCCGTCGCGCTGTATATATACTCAAGGTCGGTGCTCGCTCGCTCAGTTGCCGCTCGTCGGTTGGTTTGTACGGCGCGTCGACGTCCGAGGTCGCAATGATCGACGTCCCTTCGACCAGCGCCGGCCAAAGTGTTGGCGGAACCGCAACCAAGTCGTCGTCCGAAGACAAGGCAGCGCGGAGAAGAGCTCGCGACGCCGAACGTAAACGTCGGCGTCGAGTGGAAGATGCTCAACTTAGAGAACGTGAAGCCGCTGAGAGACGTCAGCGTCGAGCAGCAGCACCAGATTCGGCCGCTTTGAAACGTAAGCGTCGACAAGAGGACCCGGACTTTCGAAAACGGGAAGCCGAGTGCAAGCGTCGGCGACGAGAGGCCGATCCCGATGCTGCCCGCGATAGTCGAATACATGGCGTCGCGACACTCGCTGAAACGCGCAACGCACGACGACTGCAAACACCACCAGCCGACCACCATTCGCGGAACCTGCATCGACCACGTCTTTGCAAATTTCGACCTACGACCGCTGCAACCCGATCCACTCACTCTTCACTTTACCGACCAAAAAGCCATCGTGCTCAAAGTTCGTCGCAATAAATAAACACCGCCCTTTCGCATACGTGTCGTACGTGTTCACTCATTTAACACCCCTCCTACAACCACGTTAACCAATTTAGCCAGCGACCCAAGCAAGTCGCAATTTAACACCCCATTTCACAACCACGTTAACCAATTTAGCCATCGACCCAAGTAAGTCGCACTTTAACACCCCGTTAACCAATTATATGCTCCGCATCCTCCTCAGTGTTCCCCCGAGGGAAGCTGCGGGCAATTTTTTTTCTCTGATGTTGATGACTGTGGCATGCTTTCGCAAGGCTTTCGTGAATTCGACGTGTTGTGCCAGGATTTTCTTGTCCAGAATCTCGAGCTTTCTATCTACATTTATCATTGCTCTATAACTGTCGGTATAACTTCCTTTAATGTTTCTTTCAGCATCGATGACGTAATCATCGAGTCACCTTCTGCATTCGGTTGCTTCTGCAATTTCTGGCCACTCTGGGCGGGCATAGAGTTTTGTTGCGGGTGCTGCGTTTGTTGTTCTTTTAGTTCCCCATTTTCGCGTTCTAGGTCACCTATTCTCACCCGCATTATCTCTATCTCACGTTCTAAGCGCGTGAGTTGTGGTGTTTGGTGTGATTGTAGGGAGGATTTTGCTGCCTAGCTCACCTGGTTCTTCGCTTCCTTTTTCTGCGCCTTCTTGCCCTTGTGCTGTTGTTGCTTTGCTTGGGCCTGCTTGTGGCCACCATTCCTGGAGTTGGAGCAGTCTTGAGAGTCTTGAAGATGTAGATCGATACCTCGATCGGGAACTGGAACGGGCCCCGCCTGGCGGTGCAGAGTCCTCGCGGTCCGTGCTGAACCAGCGTCTCTTGAGTATGCCAGCGGTTTTTGGTGTGCTGTGTTGGTGCGACAGCAGCGACCGGCCCTTTTGAGGGACGCGTTTGAGTTTTTTGGTGCACTCCGATGCCGCCGTGGGATGGTGTCCGCCACACAGGGCACATTCTGGATCGCAAGTGTGGTCCTCAGGTGGGTTTCTTAGGCGACAGTTGCTGCACGCCTTTGTCATTGGTGTGGGAGAAACATCCGTCCTATGTCCCTGGCTCTTGCAGAGTTTACAATACTGCCGTGTGGGTTGATAAGGCACGCACGGCATTTCGCCACCGTAATAATACACGAAGCGCGGCAGTATTGGTTCTTCGAACGTGATCACTGCAGTTTGTGACTGTCCGAGCATGCGGGCTTGAACAATTGTCACTCCTTGAGTGCGCACTCGGAGATGGCTCAGGAGTTCAGCTTCTGGCGTTTCGCGTTCTAATCCGTGTACCACTCCTTTCAGGTATCCAGCAGGAGTGGATATGTAGGTGTTCACTGGATAGTTGGTGCCATTGAGCTCCAGTGCCTTTATCTTCAAGATCTTTTCTGCTACATGTTCGTACGGAGTGCTTGCAATAATTATGTTTGATCCGTTGCGAAGGTGAAGCAGAAATTTGTGGCTGTTACAGGCCTCCGGGTCACCGCTCGCATGTTCTATCGCTCGCGCAACCTGGTATGCTTTCAGTTCCTTCACAACTAACCGTGCTCTGGGCCGCATGATAACCTGCATATCGTTTTTGGGCGTCGGCGCCGCGCGCGTTCGTCGTCTGCCCCTATCAGATGCTCTTCCGCGTTGCTCTTCTGCAAGCGTTCTAGCGCCGGAGCTGTTGCTCTCAGTTACGCTTCGAGGAACGCTGTCATCACTCGCTGCGCGTTCTTGTTTCCTGATGAGTTTTCGCTGTCGCAATGACATTGCTACCTGCCACTGACCATTCTTCGCTTCGCCGTCGCGTTCCTCCGCAGAGTCTTTTAAGTGTGAATACACTTTACAAGCGACCCCAAACCATCTACCACCGTCGGCGGCGTCCGCGGTCTTCTCTCTATCTTTAAAAGAAAGAGGACTTGGCGGGCCACAGCGCGACGCTCTACCGAATAAGCCACGGACGCGACGCTGATATCGGTGTCAGTAAGGGCCAAACCTCATAAGCGCGAAAATGCACGTGACAGCGACGAGCGACGCTATGAGCGACGAAACAGGGCGTTCGCGCGACGTGTCGCGTGCTCGTTTTCGCGCAATCGCTCGGTTCTCCAGATTTGGAAACTGTCGCTCATCGCCCGGAAGTGCTGGGCTCAAGCAGCCAATAGTGAAATACCGGAAAAGACAAAGACTACATAGGTGCAAGTGACCCTGCCCGATTCACGTATGCGCAACAAAAAATAACGCAATGTTTATTACGCATGTGCATATAAAAAGTGCTGCAAGGCAATAATAAACACTTTCCGTTTCATTACACAGCAATATATATTATTTTTAAATTGCATACCGCTCGCTACGCGGTTTTCTTGGTGCGAGTAGACGGCCTCATGCCAGCAACAGTGGAATTCGCTCGCCGAAGCCGTCGCGTGAATGAGGTTTGCCTGCGCTAGCGACTGATCGCGCGAAGCCGATCTACGTCGCGTCGCTTGTCGCTGTCGCGTGCATTTTCGCGCTTATGAGGTTTGGCCTTAACGCGCCTTATATCCCTCCCCCTTCGCTCGCTCCTCCGCTATCCTCGCTCGCTGCAGCTGCGTGCGCACCCCTCTCTTTCGCGCGCCCGCCTTCTCTCTCAGTCTCCCATCGAGAGCGGGTCGTGAGGGGGAGTAAAGTTAAAATCCGTTGGCATTCGCCAGTGAGTTAACGTAAACCCCCCCCCCCCCCCTCCCGTGTGATCAAATTGTGATTCCCAGGAACCGTTACACCATAAAGGCACCATAGTGTGATTAATAAATATAATAGTGCGAATCAATAAATACCCCTCATAGCATCACCCCGTGTATTCGCACTTAACCTTGTTCACCCTCGGGGAAATGCTTGGGAGTTTTTTTTTTACTTGTTCTCGGCGTCGCTAGTAGATTCCCCTTGTAGTACCTCGTCAGGTGAAAGCAAAGCTTCGTTGGCATCCACCGCAGAGCTCACTTGGGTTTCGATGTCTTGGTCATCCATGTCCATAAGTGCCTGGGCTAGTTCCGGGTCGTTGTTCGTTGGGGTTCGGGCAGGTGCAGCGCGACGCTTGGGCCGAGAGCTGGCTGCCAGGACTCCGCGTTCCGCTTCGCCGTGAGGCTTAGCGTGGCGGGTTGGCACGCTCTGCCGAAGGTCTTTACTTCTCTGAGGAAACCGGGATCGCTTGTCCAAAAAGGTGGTGTCAGCGTGTACCTGACGTCTTGCTGCACAATTCCCGTAGTTTCACTGGTAGTCACATGATTTTAACCGCTGCTAGGTACGATGATTGACGGAGCCGATGTGAACGCATGTGCACTCCTCGGCGCCACCTGGTGGTCCAAACTGGTGCAAACATGATAATAATGACATGCTTGTCATGGCAGAACATGATTAGAAGCCACGCTCATGATGCGCTCACGGTCGTTTCGCTTGATTCACACACAACAAATGTGGTACATCGCGACGTGACTGGTGAACATGATAATCATGACATGCGTGTCATGTAAAAACATGACTACATGCCACGATCTTGATGCGCTCGTGGTCGTTTTAGTAGCTTCACATACATCAAATATTGTATTGCGTGTCGTGAATAGATTAAAAAGATGTATGACTAGTGCAAACATGACAAGCATTACATGCGAATCAAATAAAAAACATGACTACATACCATGCTCATGATGTGCTCGGGGCCGTTTTGCTATATTTACATATACCAAATTTTTTATTACGTGACGTGAATAGACAACGAAGGTAAATGACACATTAAAACATGATAAACATGACATGAGTAAAACATCACTACATGCTACGCTCAGCACGTTCGCGGCCGTTTGGTTAGCTTCATATATACCAAATTTGGTATTACGTGACGTGAATGAACGACAAACACAAATTCCAGGCGCAAACATGACAATCATGACATAGAAGCCACGTGCAACATAATTTACGTCCGCCTCGTAACGTTATGCTGATTTTAATGCAACAATTCGACCTTCCTCATTCGTGCTTCGCATATCAATTCCCCCTGTACGGGGGATCTGCCAATTTTTGTCGATGTTAAGGAGCAGATTCAACACTCCTTGTTTTCTAATCATTATTTCTTCTCTGATAGGAGACACCTGAAAAAAATGTTACTTTTTTATCATTGTTGGTGAATACTGAGGGAAAAAAAGGCAATAAAACTTTCGGCGCCTGCTCGTAGGTTTGCTTTATCTGCATCAAGGATGCTTTGCGTGTTTGGATTCACGTATCTCCAGAACTGTTCTGATGCTTCGTACTAGAACTTTTTAGCTTAACGCTATAAGAGTGATATTTGAAAATTTTAACTAAAAGTCTCAATACCGGGTCACTTAGTGAATGGTTGTCTTCCCTTCAGGGAAAGGTTTCTTTCAGTGAGCTTTCCGTTTAGATTTCAGTTGCATTTTAGCATGAATCGCTTGTCGCGTTATCCAAGGTTTTTCATAGCTATATTTTCTGTCGTGTTGGAGCAAACATTTGAATGCATTCATTAACCACTCGAGAGAAATAATGCCATAGTCTATCTGTACTTACTTTTGAACTTTGCAGGAGAACAAAAGTATCGAAAGGAGTTTTCAAGCTTTTTCAAAACAGAGAAGTCATCAGCATCCGCAAAACTCAGAAATATATTTTTGTATTCACCATGCAATTCCACGGGCGTAAATCTGTCAAACATAACCATCTTTTGACCTGATATTACATTAATTACATCCTAAGTATTAACATTTGTTTCCTGAATCGAAAAACAAGCTCGAGAATAGCGGATGCATCCTTGAATACACGTGTGTATTTAGACACAATTTGGCATAGGTTAAAACAAAAGGCAAGATATAAATTATGTTCACAATGTGCTACCTCAGTTCCTGTTACTTCGCGCGAAAACCACTGAATACTAATAGGTTCAAATCACCAAGCAAAATTATTTTATCGTCCTGGTGCATATTAGAATTTGTAAAACATATTGACTCAATCAGAGTCTTGGCAAGAAAACAGGGGGGGGGGGGAGGTCTGTACATTGCTCTAATGTACACAAATCGATCATTTAATCGAATCTTCACCCATACGTACGGCTTCAATATCATCGGGATCTGGTAACATTTGCTATTGTATGTCTCTTTTAATTATACGTGCTACCCCATCTCCTCCATACCACCTCGATCTTTCCTTGTTAAAACGTAACCTGGTGATGCAACTTCCACATCATGTACATCACTATGCAACCATGTCTCGGCGATCACCACTATGTCAGGATTATGTTCCAAGCTTAAACTTTCAATTAAATGGCATTTGGTCATCACGGTTTAAGTGTTCAAAATTATGATCTTGAAGTCAGCTGATGTGTGGTTGTCTGTTCATTGTAGACTGGGTTTAGGAGATGCTTGGCACCTCACCTTTTCTATAGGATTTTTATTCCACCTGTAGAAAACGTTGTAGATAAGCACTTTGTCACAAACCAATTTACCTTTCACCCCTTTCTTTCTTTCTTTCTTTCTTTCTTTCTTTCTTTCTTTCTTTCTTTCTTTCTTTCTTTCTTTCTTTCTTTCTTTCTTTCTTTCTTTCTCTCTTTCTTTCTTTCTTTCTTTCTTTTCTTCTTTCTTTCTTTCTTTCTTTCTTGTAGACTTGAAACCCAGACGTATCTCCGTACGTCGTTAGCGCGTTTTGAATAATCCTGACTAATATAGTAATGTGAGTGCCTTTTAGCTTGAAGCGATTCTTCAGTATCTTTACTTTGTCCTGGTAGTCTGAAATTCTAGGAATTACAGGGCCGTCTTTTCCAGACAGTCTCCTATCAAGCCTTTGTATCCTTTTTATGAAGTCCAGTTTCTGGTTAAGAATGGACCCAAATATTTCATCATTTACCTTTTGCAGTAACTGATCATGATTTTCAGGCCCTTCCTCTTTGACGCCTCTGATGACAAGGTTGTTTTGTCTCGAGCGATTTTCTAGGTCGTCAACCTGCCTACATGGGGCACTGAGTTCAGTATATCGTTCCTTTCTATTGCATCTTCAACCTTGTGAAGTCTGGTATCTGCATTTTTTATGCCCTCTAATTTCTTCTCAATGGTTCATAATCTGTTATGATCTTGATTCATAGTAGCCTCAGATGAGGTTTGTTGCTCTTGCATTTGCGAAATTTCAGACAAGATGGTTTTTTCCGTTCGAGTAGATCCTGAAGCATTACATCCGTAGTAGGTCCAGGGTTTTTCTCTGCATCTTCCGAGAGGAAAATCTGCAGACCCGCTAGCACAAAACAGTCCCTTATGCAGCTTAGAATATTGTGTGGACACGGCAGCACGACTAAGAAAGGACCATCAAAACAAAAACCCTATTTCCATGATGAAGAACGTACAGCGCGAACACAAGACGGGAATACTAAAGAAGGGACACAGACAGCGCTTGTCTGTGTCCCTTCTTTAGTATTCCCGTCTTGTGTTCGCGCTGTACGTTCTTCATCATGCAATACCAACTAGCCCAAAGTTTCACTCTCCTATTTCCAGTCATCAACCTGCACAAGTAGGGGTACATTAGGTGACATTGTCGCGGCTTTTTCGCCGTGTCCACCGCCACTCGAAGCAAAAGGTGTCCCTTTTATAGCCGCTGGTTGGGTATAGATTGGTGACGCCATCGTTCCACGAGGATGTGCACAGTATAGGGGGGGGGGGGGCGCCAATGCCACCTAGAAAAATTCAGGCCTGCTCACTACTCCGGGCATGACCTCTGACGTCACTGAGTTTTGACACTCGTTTCCTGTTGAGTAGAGCCGTTCGAGATAGCTGGATTGCTAAGCCCGACGAAGCCTGTTCGTGGAGTGCTGGTGTATGTTTTGGCGATTGCATAAATATCGAACGTGCTTTTCTGCGTCTGCGAAGTGTTGCGGAGTTATGTGAAGTGCTTCGTTCACTGAATGTTCGCGTAGCGTACACATGCAAGCTCTCGCAATTGGGCAGTGCTGCGGACCCAGCTGCCACCGATATTGACAATGCGCCGAAGGTTCGAGTGCTTTCATTAGCGTTCTCTTCGTGATTCGAAGGTATGTGCATGTCTATACTACCTGATTTTGAGTTGTTTTAAAGGCACCACCTTCAGCACGTTCTGTTCTTTCTGTAAAGTGGTGTCGTGTACGCTTCAGAACTGTTAGCGAAAGCCTTGACCTCGAACACTTTCAGCCGAGCCACGCTGGCGCTCACCTTGTGAGAACGTATCGTCCCCAGAGATAGTGCTAGGAACAGGATAGATTTTGAGTTTTTGACGAGTGAATTTGCCGAGACATGGTCTGCTTGGCTGAAAATGACGACGAAATGAAGTAGACGCAGCTGCACGCTCCACTCAATCAGCCGCGTTCTAGGTTCCGCTGCTCGCGCCGCAAACACACCAAAATAAAGCAATAATTGCCGCGTGTCAATGTGTTCACAAAACAGGCGTTATTATTTCAGGATTGGTAAACACTTCGTAATTTGCGCATAGCACTTTATTGTACTACCTCCAGTTTCTTTGTTTTGATGAGGGAAGGAGGGCCGGTGCGTTGTGTAGTGTAAAGTCCCTCCACGTGTGGTGCACCTGTATACGTATACTATACGTAGTATCTCTTACCGCTGCTCATACCATTTTTGGCGATATTATGATTGTGCACCAGTCTCTTCAGTAAGTTCACCAAATTTGTTGTCTTTAAAATATGTGCTGCTGCTCTTTAACTGAATTTGAATGCCTGTGCAAACCTCAATGAGTTTTCTGTTTTGTAGTTTCTCAATAAGACGCATGTGTAACAGAAAGCCTGTGATAAAGCGCTTTGTCAAATGTTTTTTTTTTCATGTGTGTTAGTTTCATTTCAAGCCGAAATATTCGAGGACGACTACCGGAGTACACCGATCCACGAACATGCACAACCGAACAAACCCGCTCACTCAGGAGAGAAAGCTGCAGAAGCTTAGCAATAATAATAGGAACACTTTGTGCGCATCTTCTGGACTGTGTGTGTGTAAATAAAACTTATTAAGATTTACCTTACTTATTTCGCCTCTTTGTCGGGCCACCAAACTTTGCTCTCCCAGGTGGTCAAAATTTCCGAAGCCTTCCACTACGGCGTCTCTCATAATCATATGGTGGTTTTGGGACGTTAAACCCCACAAATCAATCAATCAATCAAACTTTTCTCTTATAAATCGGTCGTGTATTCGATAGCGCACAATAATTTCCTACGTCCACATGGAATAATAAGTGATTACAAATAAATCACCGAAAATTTTAAAGCGTAATACAATCGTTTAAAATTGCAAATCCAGACACAAAGGGTTGAATTAAGCTGTTGCACACATGTAAAACTCGCCGCGAACGTTTTATCTATTCACGGAAGACGATGGTGGCAGTGGCTTCACAGCCTCCCGTGCGCGCTCGCTCAGTCAACGCACGTGACGTCACAGAGGCAGTGAGCAGGCCTTATATCTAGGTGGCATTGGGGGGGGGGGGGTCGTAGTGCAGATACGGTGATACCGGCATATCGAATTAAGATATCCCCAGCATTGACGCCCGTACCATGCTTGAGTGCGTCAACGGTGTGACGTACGTAGAGGGTCAAATTGGTCCTTGCAAAACGCCGATGATCCGGACGACGAAAGAAGGCATCCTGTCAAAACCTGCACTAGGGGTACATTAGGTGACATCATCACGGCTTGGTTGCCGTGTCCAAGAAGGCGCAATTTACCTGCACAAGTTGGGGTACATTAGGTGACATCATCACGGCTTGGTTGCTGTGTCCAAGAAGGCGAAATTTACTCGCAATGTAGTACATATGTCCTGTCTCGGCCACTGGATGAAAAAGCGCTTTTTATCCAGCGGCCGTGGTCCTGTTTCTCGTTTGTATCTCCTAATTCATCTATACATCCTGGAGGCACTGGTGCATTCGCCAGCAATTTTCAAGCAAACTTTAGCTGACTTGACTGCTTCGCGTGCCGCTAGGCGGTGCTGGTGTACAACATTTTTTAGTGGTTTACGAGCGTTAACCACCACTTTTCCTTTAATCTTGCATAGACCATAATTGATCCTAACCGGCGGCTTCTTGGTCAATCATCCTGAGTGGGTAAGAGCCAGAGCAGAGGAACAAGCATGCAAGCTTCCTCAAAGTTTCGCTTTTGAACTGATTAGGTGATGGTTAGGCGGCATATTCCGACCACAGCTCCGAGTGTCGTGAATAGCTTGTCGACATCTTCAGTGCTGTATTCCCCCCTACTTTGGTATTTAGAGTTTAAATTTGTTATAACTTACTTTTCAGGTGGGTGAAGAAGGCGTGTTTTTTGGGCAGCATTCAGAAACTGAAACGAGGTGAATGTATAACGCAAGTATGATCACACAGAAAGCGTGGTGCTGGTATTGTGATCGTTACGCAGTACTACGAATGTTTTTTAATTAAGCTGTTCGATTATCAAGCACATGATTTCACGAAAAATGGTTCTCCAAATATGCAGGAAGGCTACGGTTAGTTTTGTAGCTACTGCTTCATCCTGTATTCGCTACAACTGAAACCATCACAGAGAGGTGAATGATTCGCTGGTGTCTGTACTGAATTCTTCCCTACCTTTGCATTAAAGTCTCCTATCAGTATTGTATACTGTGTTGTTACCTTACTCATTGCCGATTCCACATCTTCATAGAAGGTTTGAACTGAAGCGTCATCATGGCTGGATGTAGGCGCGTAGGCCTGTACCACCTTCATCTTGTATCTCTTATTCATTTTAATTACGATATCTGCCACCCTTTCATTGATGCTATAGTATTCGTCTATGTTGCCAGCTATGTTTCTGTGAATTAGGTTCCCAGGTCTCTTCTGTCAGCGAAGCCCCGATAGCAAAGGACGTGCCCATTCTGTAGCACCGTATAGGCCTCATCTGTGCTCCTAACCTCACTGAGCCCTATTATATCCCATTTAACACCCTATAGCTCCTCGAATAGTACAGCTAGACTTCCCTCACTAGATAAGGTTCTAGCGTTAAACGTTGCCAAGTTCGGGTTCCACTGGCGGCCTGTCCGGATCCACAGATTCTTAGCACCCTCTGCTGCGTTGCAGATCTGACCGCCGCCATGGTCAGTCGTTTCGCAGCTGCTGGGGACTGAGGGCTGAGGGTTATTTGACGTATGCATGTGGGAGGTAGCGGCCAGATACTGCACCAGGGTGGCCAATTCTTCTCTGGTGAGGGAGTGCGTTCCTGGTGGTGGTTACCGGTGAGGCCGCACCCCAGGCCTCGTAGTGCAGTTCCATCACCACGCGGATTTTTTTTTTATCCGTTTGGGAACTGCGCGGCACCGGGATTTGAACCACGGACCTCTTGCATGCGAGGCGGATGCTATAACCACTACGCCATCGCCAGGCTGGAGACCAGGCAGTAGGAGATTATGGCATCGGTACTAGAAACGCCTCAAGAGAGCTACTAGTAGAATTCGCAGAACGCAATAATTTACGGATTTTGAATACCTTCTACCGAAAACGAGGAAACCGCAAGTGGACATGGAGGAGCCATAATGGCGAAAATAAGAACGAAATAGACTTTATATAGACTGCACAGCCAGGAATCGCGCAGGATGTGGAAGTGGTTGGCAAGGTACGATGAAAGCACCATAGAATGGTACGGTCTCGAATTCGCCTAGACTTGAGAAAAGAACGACAGAAACTGATACGCAAGAACCCAATCAATGAGCTAGCACTGAGAGGGAAAGTACAGGAATTCAGAGTTTCGCTTCAGAACAGGTACTCGACCCTTATTGAGGAAACCAACCTTAGCATAGATACAATGATTGATAATCTGACGAGTATCATTACGGAGTGTGCAGTGGAAGTTGGAGGCAGGGTAGTTAGACAGGACACTGGCAAGCTTTCCCAGGAAACGAAGAATCTCATTAAGAAGCGCCAAATCATGAAAGTCTCAAGTACAACAGACAAAATAGAACTGGCAGAGCTTTCGAAGTTGATTAATAGGCGTAAGGTATTCGATGTAAGAAGGTATAACATGGAGAGAATTAAACACGCTCTGAAAAACGGAGGAAGCGTCAAAGCATCGAAGAGGAAACTTGGGATAGGCGAAAATCGGATGTATGCACTAAGGGACAAAGAAGGCAAAATAACTACCAATATGGATAGGATAGTTAAAATAGCGGAGGAGTTTTACAGAGATCTGTACAGTAGCCGGGACAACCACGACTTTAATACTATAAGAACTAGCAATAACCCAGATGACACCCCACCAGTGATGATAGAAGAAGTCAGAAAAGCTTTGGAGAGCATGCAAAGAGGCAAAGCTGCTGGTGAGGATAAGATAACAACAGATCTGCTGAAAGATGGAGGACAGATTGTGTTAGAAAAACTAGCCACCCTGTTTAGGAGGTGTCTCCTGACGGGAAGAGTACCAGAGTCTTGGAAGAACGCTAACATCATCTTAATACATAAGAAAGGAGATGACAAGGACTTGAAGAATTACAGGCCGATCAGCTTGCTCTCTGTAGTATACAAGCTATTTACAAAGGTAATTGCTAACAGAGTAAAGAAAACATTAGAATTCAATCAACCAAAGGAAAAAGCAGGATTTCGAACAGGCTACTCAACAATCAACCACATTCATACTATCAATCAGGTAATAGAGAAATGCTCAGAATATAACCAACCACTATACATAGCCTTCATAGATTACGAGAAGGCGTTTGATTCAGTAGAAATATCAGCCGTCATACAGACACTGCGGAATCAGGGCGTCGATGAAGTATATATAAACATCCTGGAAGAAATCTACAGGGGATCTACTGCTACCATAGTGCTTCATAAAGAAAGCAACAGAATACCAATCAAGAAGGGTGTAAGGCAGGGGGACACAATCTCCCCAATGCTATTTACCGCGTGCTTACAGGAGGTTTTCAGAAGCCTAGGATGGGAACAGCTAGGGATAAGAGTTAATGAAGAGTACCTTAGTAACCTGCGCTTCGCCGATGTCATTGCATTGCTGAGTAACTCAGGGGACGAATTGCAACTCATGATTACGGAGTTAGACAAGGAGAGCAGAAAGGTGGGTCTTAAAATGAATCTGCAGAAAACGAAAGTAATGTACAACAACCTCGGAAAAGAGCAGCGCTTCGAGATAGGTAAAAGTGCACTTCAAGTTGTAAAAGTGCACTTCAAGTTGTACTTAGGCCAGGTAATAACCACGAAGCCAAACCACGAGATTGAAGTAACTAGAAGAATAAGAATGGGGTGGAGCACATTTGGCAAGCACTCTCAAATTATGACAGGTAAATTGCCAATATCCCTCAAGAGAAAGGTATATAACAGCTGTATCTTGCTGGTACTTAGCTACGGAGCAGAATCCTGGAGACTTACAAAGAGGGTTCAGCTTAAATAGAGGACGACGCAGCGAGCAATGGAAAGAAAAATGGTAGGTGTAACCTTAAGAGACAAGAAGAGAGCAGAGTGGATTAGGGAACAAACGGGGGTTAAGGATATCATAGCTGAAATCAGTGATATCAAAGAATATCATAGCTGAAATCAGAGTGCCTGGAAACTGTGGCACGCATTCACGCTGGGGGATTGGCCAAGAACCGGGTAATTCTGACTAAATACTGTCAATTTGTTAGCTCACGTTTTTTAAACTATAGAGAAAAAGGCAAAATATCAAATGAGAAATGTACAATTAGAAACGACGAATACAGAAAATGAAGCAGATGCTTTCACCAACAACAATAACTAAATGAATTAATAAAGCAATTTGAAAAAAAGATGGTAATTTAGAAGTAATAATAGGTTCTAAAGCCTGATTTTTTTTGAAGCTTTAATAAACTCTTGCAAGGCATCGGCGACTTTCCCGTCAGTGAACCCCAGGGACAAAACCCCCAGTGAAAGTACAAGAAAAACTACGTAATAGCAAGAGCGTCTTTTCGTCCTCGAATATCCAGAGGCCCGACAGATGATGTCCGTTTATTCCCTTCATCATCGTTTTTGTCCATATTTATACATGCGTCAATATACACATTGATTCGAATCCCATCACAATGTTAACATTAAGGCACGCTACGGTGAGCTGAGGTGCACACCATAACTAGCCGTCTTTGGGGTATCCGAGCAACACGTTACTATAGCAAGCAGAGGGAGCGTTTATTACATTGTTATAAACGTGTAGAGCCAACACTGCAACCTCAATTCGCGTTGCCCCGAAATGACGCTTTTATAGTGTCTTTCTAAGCAGATTGAATTAATGTCGTGCTTCTGTGGTAGAATGCACGGCTGTCGTGCAGAATGCACGAATTCGATTCCTACTTGAGCTGTGATTGTTATCCTTTGCTCACATCGGAATCCATGGCTGATCAACCATGCCGTCGACGCCGGCTCCCAATTTTCGCCTTTACACTAGCACTTTAAAGTTTCCCATAGGTGTTCTCGCTGTTCCAGGGTTGACAGAAATCGCCTCTGGTGCATACACGCATATACATTTTTTTTATTATTTTCCTAAAGGCCCATTCGGGCACAACGTAGGGGGTTTTAGTTGCACAATAAATTTGCAAACCAAAATGTTGTCATTATCGAACTAAAATGGTAAACAAAGTAAAATACATTTAGGATGACTGGCAGTGGGGCATATTGGTATAAGTTCGTGACGAAACAAACGCCCGAAAGTACAAACGCTTGAAAGGACACAGGATGAGTGCTTGTCTTGTGTCCTTCCCGAGTGTTTGTACTTTCTGGTGATTGTTTCATCATGAAGTGAAATACAGTTTCACAGATAGAGTCGCAAAAGCGCAAAAAAAAAATGTTGACAACGATGAAAACTCAATAAGAGGGACGTGGCTATAGTTCGAGAAAGTATTGAAAATATACAGTAAATCACCATGAAAGAAAGTAAATTCATTTAAAATGAAAGAAGGCTAAAAGTAAATACATACATGCCCATATAAACACGCATAAATAGGTAAGTCATATGTCCAACAAAACATTGAACTCCTTTACAAAAGCGGCGTGATCAATGATTGAAGCGATGTTGCCCGACAGTGTGTTGCAGTGATGTGTTGCTCGTAATAATGGTGATTGTTGATACATATTTGTGCGCGCAGAAAAAAAAGGCTTTATTTTGAATTGGTGATCAATACGTTTGGAAATCTTATGACGTGCGTTTGTGGGAGCTTCACGAAAGCAATATTTAATATGATAAAATGTATCAAAACGTGACAGCAGTGACGACAGTCTGTGTTTTTTAAGAGTGGGTAATGAAAGTGAGTGTTCAAATATGCAATCGCTGCAGTTTCGAGAGTACTGCTTGGTGATAAATATTGCCAATTTATTTCATATTGATTCTAGTTGATCGATAAGATATGATTGATGTGGCCTCCAGATGAAAGATGCATATTCAATCTCTGAAGAGACAGGTGTAATGCACGCTAGCATTTTAGTCGTAGTGTTCGCCAATCACAGGTTCCTTTTAATAAATCCAAGTGTTCTTGACGCTATGATATCTATGTGCTCATTCCATGATAGGTCAGATGATAAATGCATTTCGAGATATTTAAACACGGATACTTTTTTTCAATTTGGACACCCTGAATTTTATATTGGCTCAGTTCAGTTGTATATATGCTCTTGCAAATGTCATGGCCTTAGTTTTAGAGGTGTTAATTAGCATTTACCACCGGTGACACCAAACTGCGAGTTTATTAAGATCAGAATTTAACGATTCGTTTGCTTGGGTGCTGTAGATTTTTAGGTATTTATGCAGTCATCTGCAAATAATGTGATTTTAGATGATGAACCATGTCCAATGTTGTTGATGTAAAAGAGATAGAAAATTGGTCCCAGGACCGATCCTTGGGGAACACCAGACTTTACATGTGAAAATGAAGTTGTGTGTTCATTCACATGAATTGATTGGCTGCGATTGGTCAGAAAATTAGTTATCCATGTGATGATTTTGCTGCTGGTGTTGAGATTTGTTAACTTCATTATTAAGCGGATGGCATGAGGGCTCTTCACATATCCGCATATATTGTGCGGGTATGTGCAGAGCGTTCATACCATGACGCATGAATAGTGCTTCTCACGTACTTATGTCCTTCTTGCTGATTTTGGTATATACCAAGCTGAGGCGATGACCATGACAACATGGGCGTAGCCAGGGGGTAGTAGCACACCAGACCCGTGCTCCCCCCGCCCCATCCCAAGAAAAGTTTCTGGATACGCGCTTGCATGAGAGCGCCTAGATGAAGGTAGGTAGGTAGGTAGGTAGGTAGGTAGGTAGGTAGGTAGGTAGGTAGGTAGGTAGGTAGGTAGGTAGGTAGACGGACGGACGGACAGACAGACGGACGGACAGGCGGACGGACAGACGGACGGACAGACGGACGGACAGACAAAAGAAGGAAGGAAACAAAGATAGAAGGAAAGAAACAAAGAAAGAAGGAAGGAAAGAAAGAAAGAAGTAAGGAAGGAAGGAAAGAAAGAAGGAAGGAAAGAAAGGAAGAAGGAAAGAAAGAAGGAAGGAAAGAAAAAAAGAAGGAAAGAAAGAAAGATGAACAGATGGATGGACGGATGGATGGATGGACGGATGGATGAATGGTTTCTTTAACTCGCTCAGAAATGCTTCGCGATTATCATATATTACTGGCGATCGGCTCTCTAGCGGCACGTGGACAGCTTTGCATCCGGCGTATGAAACCGCAGTAGGTTTAAAATACGGGTTCTTTTATCATATAGCGTAAGTTGAAAAAAGATAAAAAGAAGGGAAATGAAAAAAAAAATCAGAAAAAGGACAGACATGGACAGTATGTTGCCTTGGTTTTTATTTCTGGCGTTCAATTATCTCCTTCGGTACTTTGAGATTGTTTTTAGCTAAACAAGGCTGTAGCATGAGAATTTAAACTAAAACATTGATAGGCCTTCTAATGACCGCGCTTTGCTTGATGTGGGTGAGAAAAGCTCAAGTATAGTTACCTTCACCATCTGATGGTAACGGTTTTGAGAAGTCCGATTCCAACTGAGAAGACGTACTGAAATGACAGGTCAATAATCCCATTTCTTCGACGCAACCTGATGGTCTCACAACGGTTGCTGTATTTCTCAAAAGGGGCACCTTTAATTAGAAGTACGGACGCTGTTATTACGATAGCAATTATATAGATAGTTTCGGCTGGCTTGTGCCGTCGTCGTCATCGCCACCACTGCCAGAGCCGCCGTCATTGACGTATATGTATATGTATGTATATATATACGAGGAAGGATGGGCTATAGCCTCCCCTTTCTGCGGAGCGAACATCGCCTTTCCGACCGGAGTCGTCTGCGCGCGCGCTTATTTCGTGAGCGAACAAGGCGGGGGGACGACGTTGGGGCGTTTATGATTGTCGTAGTATTGCGGTGACGATCAGCGCGCGGCTTGTGCCCCTACAGCATGTAGGAGCTTCTACGGACTGTGCTCTCAACACGAGAAAACGCTGCCAACAAAGGAAGCACCGGGTCCCGTGCAACGGGTTGAGAGTCCTCCAGGCAGAGTAAGCTTCACCACTGTGGCGACGCGTCACAGCCCCTCGAAGCCCGCCTGTACCCTGTTTAGCTACCGGTGGGTGGCCGGCCGGCACTGGGGATTGAACCCCGCACCTCCCGTAGCTGAAGCGGACGCGTACGTGCAATGCCACAGCTACGGTGAAAGTGTGCATGAAGCGGTCGTACTCTCTTACACTAGCGTTTTGTAGAGTTACGTGAGAGGGGGTCTAAATAAGTTGACTGCCTGCCTAACTTCGTATATCAACGCCGTCACTATTAACGAGCCTTGTGGTCATCTGCTGTGCCCGCGCCGCAGGAAACATGGTTACTTAGCAAGCGTTTGTTTACTACAACTAATATTGCTCCTCAAAAGGGTAGCCTTGCTTCGCAAAGCATTCGAATATGCTGATGTCACATTGATTGCTTTGCCCTTTTGGAGCAACTGTGACTTTTTTCTTATGCACCAACATTTGGCGCTGTTGTTTATGGCCTTTCATGTAGGTGGTTGCCGAGAGACGCATAGCAGTAATTGCGTCGGCTTCATCACACGCTTCACATGCGCGGTGGCATGCAATCTTGCACGCATGTGCTAGCACATATTTCCGCTTTTCGATGTCTCAGCTCAGCAGGACAAGTTCCTCGCGTGAAAAAAACAAAACAAAAAACAACAGAGTACTTTTTTTACTGCATGAGAGTTTTCGCTTTGCGGATATTTCTGAAATCTCCTTATAATACCATATCTTTAAATTAGTGTGCAGTTCGCTTCGTTTACACGCTGCCATATATCCACTGCGTCATATCATAATGCTGCGGATTATACTTCTCGTGCACGAGGCATTAAGTCTCATATGAAATAAGTATGGGATTTGACTGCCACTGACTAAATCACAAGTTCTCATCTCTCACCTCAGAGTTTTATGTCCTCGGGAGCTAAAATTTTTTATTACTTCGTTAGACACATGTTGGTTGAAGCTAAATAAAAGTAAACATTTGTGATGGGGAGGTGTTAGAAGCTGTGTCATATGTCTCTCCCGTAGTTTTCTAAGCGAGTGTGATGTGAAAGAGTGGGGTAATGCCTGTACACTTGCGACAGCACCGGCGCACTTAGACTGCGTCATTTCAAGTTTCTGCAGCTGGTATCTTGTGAAAGGGGAAAGATAATGTGGTCTCTCGCCTAAATGATAGGAAACTGCGAAGAAATGATAAATAGCCTTATCACATGAAAAGAGTTGTAGCAAAGTTTAGGTTGATGATGCATACTTATGCTAACAGTTGGGTGTGATGAAGTTGAAGAACACTGTAGGCAGGAGAGACGTCAGTGGTAATCTGATTTTATTCGTTGTCGAACAGGAACATGTTTACAAACCACACTATCGAGACTTGCGCAAGGACACCATCAACGAAGCAGCAATATTCCGGAACTGTACGCGATAACGCTTTTCTGTAGAGTAGTAGAGTTTATTTCTTCCTTTATTTCGTAGTATAAAGCTGTAGTATTACGCATGATTAACTTCGCTAAGAGCAATCCACTGCTTACATTATTGAAGTTCAAAATAGAAATCAAGTTGCACAAGACCACTTGCCGCAGGTCGTATCTCGCGATTAGGGTATTGTCCGGCTGAAGAAGTGATTGTAACGCTTAAAACAAGTGGGGATAAGGTGTCTCCAAATTAGCAATATAAAACGCTTTGAATCCGTCCAAAAAAATGTCATTTGTTTGAAATGCAGACGCTATGGGTGCGATTTCTCACCGTCATCCCAACTAACGAACCTTGGCTTGACTTCAATTTCTAAAGGACGCCACATCAAGTCCCTGAAACGTTTCCACTTCTTTTTCGATTCGCCTCAGTACTCGTCGCACAACAACTACAGTACGCCTGCCAAATCAACATTTACTAGAAACAGCCGTGCACTCAACGTATCTGTGCTTCATCATCACACAGACTTCTTAAAATTCACTTTTATCCCCCGATGCTTCGATATGTAAATTGGGACGTTTATGGGCGAACGCGACATACCATAGCATGTCGCATTCGTTTATTAGAAAAGATGAATTTCCGAAGGCACTAAAAGATAATATACACAAATACTTACTTCTAGCTTTGCAAGGTTTATATAAATATATTTATGGTATTTTTCGCATTTCACCTGTCATTGTTTGTGTTTTATTTCACTTATTCTCTTCTTTTTTTCTCATATTATTTACTGTTGTGTACCCACTCCTGCGATAGCCCTTTAACCAGGCTGTAGTATGTGAAAATGAAATAAATAAATAAATAAATAAATAAATAAATAAATAAATAAATAAATAAATAAATATTCATTATACATAGTCATCATCACCATGCTGGTGCGGGTTGTGATGCTTAGTCTCCGCGAATAAAAAGAAGTGTCTTGCGGCATAAACGTTGCCTTACAAGTGGTGGAGAGTGTTTTCCGGTCCTCTAGTCCTCTCCGTGCTGCGAGTTTTCATGAGCTATTGCTACAAAGCACCCCTGGAGCTACGTTCAGATCTCCGTCTTTAAAACCAGCCTTCGGTCATGTCACGCGACTAGCACAGCACTCCGGCTCCATCTGCCCAGCCTGAGGCCGGTGGGGAGGGGGTCTTATTATACGGCCACCACCCCTCAAAATGATCCACCGGTATTCGCTGGCCTTCGCGGTAAAGATGTCGAGAAATGGTGGGAGCAGTACGACCACGGAAGGTTGTTCAACCACTGGGACGAGCCTGCGAAGCTCTCCCTCATCCAATTTTATCTATTTGGGGTAGCCAAGACTTGGTTTTTAAACCATGAGCTGAATTTCACGGATTGGGTCACCATTAAAGTGGCGGTACCGAGATAGCCTGCTGAGTCGATTGTCGGGAACATTCGTATATCATCTGCAAAATACCTACAGCGAATATAGCTTGGAAGGGATTTTAAATTAGTTTTGAAGTTTTCGTGAACGACCGGCTCCATAGCGCTCGGAGGGGACCCCGAGAGGACCCCCTACTTCCTACACGTCACCACGCAGCGGTAAACAAAACAAGTTATGACAACGTCATAGCCACCATTCTTCTTTTGCCGCGTTAGTTCCCGACAGCTGGTTGCCAGTGCATGGCCGTGCGCACGCTTAAAAAGTTTTTTGTTTGGCGGCATTCCAGTCCCGCTTCCTATTCCAAAATAATTCTTGATGCGGACTGTGCGGAAGTGCATCAAAGTTCTGTGTGGTTCCTGATTATCAATCAGTTTCAACCGAAATCGAAACGGATTGGTATTGAGGAGCTTGTAATGAATTATCTGTTGCGTGTTGCAGCAAACGATGTGTTGTATCATGACTAACAGGCCCTCAGCCACGCATTGTAGCAGGAAAACGCGAGGCCAAAGTTTTTGTGTCAGTACCCTTTTAAGCAGCTCCTCCGTCAGATATTTGCAAACCCTTTTGTCCGCTCAGACATTTCCGAACGGAAGCTTGCTTAGCTGGTCCAGCGCCCAGACGAGTCATATACGCCATACATAGAAGACGGCTTCGGTCTTTGCCGCCGCTTCTACAGCTTGATGGCGGAGAATGATTGCATTCGACATCTGCTCAAAGGCTTCAATTCTGTGGCATTCAACGCTTTGCCAGCACAGAATCCTACCACGGTCGTGGATATCATCAGTACTTGTCAGCGCCTTGATAATCTCCATTTTATCTGCTTGCAACCGCACGTACCTGCCCCCAGGGTAACGAACGACAGCGAGCTGCGTACGTTGATCCGTTCTATTACTCGTGAGGAACTCCAACCTGCGTCACGCTCTCTCGAGCTCCGCACGAAACCTTCTGGTGGTAGCTTCCGCACCATTGTGAGAGAAGAGATGGTATCTATGGCGTGTGCCCGCAAGTCCCAAGCCCGCTTTTTGCACCAACGCCGACCCATGCTCAGGTTGCTGCTCTTGCACCACTTTCCAAGCAGTCACAGCAGCCTTGGCCAGCAGTGCCCGCTTCTCTCAATGCTCCTTCCCCAAGGGCGCCCCTTAAGTTTTCCGACGCATGGCGTACACCTCGACCGGTCTTGCTATTACCGTGGAATCCGTGGCAACATCTCGAGGTTCTGCCGACGGCGTCAACAATTAAGACTAGAGGTGCGGCTGCAATGATTTTGAAATGAATGAGCTTGCCCCTGTTTTCCAGCATCGCCGCTCATACCCATTTTATCCACGTCGTTCACCATGTCCGCGGACCTTTGATGCAGCGGGTAATGCAATTGCAGCATGCGACAAATCTTTGTGACTCCACTTGCAATGAACAGATTCCTAAAATTTTTGCGGCATTGTATTCGTGAGGCAATAAGCTCTTCTAGTGAATTCAATCTATGATTACTTGAAAAAGTGTTTCAGGGCCCTTTTAACGCATTTTGTTCGACATGTGTCACGATGAAAACGAGCCCATTCAGCGATAATAGCGTGCGCTGGTCCAATCTACCGCATGCGTGTTTGTGTGCGTGCGTTTGTATGTAACAAAACATATGAATAAGTATGCCTTTAGCGGTTCAAGGGTGCACTAGGGGCCGGATTTCACCATCGCGTTCAACTTTTAAAACTGAAGCTTATGGGTCCCCCAATTTTTTTTCGTTCAGCCCTCCGGCGTTTGCACAGTGCCAGCTTTTATTCAGGGCATTCTACATCACATACAGTTTCTCGTGCTGTCCTTCTGTACTAACACTCATTTCGGATTGGTACTTTCTCTCCTCAGCTTCAGTGGGAATATTTTGTCGTCAGAGAGTTATTCACTTGGCATACACTGCACTTTCTTCTGATGTCGATGCCCATAACTTGCGCTTTGTCACGGCAGCTGATTGCTCCATTACTCCAGGCTATGAGCATATTCTGGTGCTGATGTCATATACCATCGTTAATGGGTATGCGCTTCTTGCTCTGTATGGACTTTATATCTCTGGCGGCTCACCATTGCTCCTATCCTGGTGCGGTTTCACGAAGGTAGCGCATTTGTCACAGCTGTTAACCCTACTGCTTCACCTGTTGTGCTTCCGCAGGACACCGCTGTGACTTGCTTTACCGACAACAAACCCCTTTCTCTAGTGCCTCTCTACGCGCAACTACCATACATTTAGCTACCAGTGCCGATGACGGTGTTACAATGACAGCATTAACGGCCACCATCAATCCCGATCGCATGGCAGCGCAAAAAGAAGAGCTTCCATATCTACTGGAAAAGCACACCGCTTCATTTGATGTCCATTCGAAGGTCTTGGGCCACACTACCGTCGCTGTGCATCGTATTGAAGCTGAAGGTAATTCACTGGTGCACCGCCGCCCCTATCGTTTGTCTTTAGCTGAGCGAGAAATCATCGAAGATAATGTTGCCCGCATGCTCAAGCGAGACGTCACCAGGCTATCGTACAGCTCTTGGCCATCACCTGTAGCTTTGGCTCGGAAGAAAGACGGTTCTGTGCGATTCTGCGTAGATCATCGAGCACTTAACAAGACTAAGCGCAAAGACGTGTACCCGATGCCACGCATAGACGACGCAGTTGACTCTTTGCAAGGCGCTCAATTTTTCTTCAGCCTGGACCTCCGATCTGGGTATTGGCAAATACCTATGCATGAAGCGCAGATAAATGAAACGACTTTGGCAGCACCAGGCAGGCTGTATGAGTTCATCGTCATGCTTTTCGACTTATGTAATGCTCCTGCCACGTTTTAACGCATGATGGACAGAGTTCTTTAAGGCCTCAAGTGTAAGACGCGTATCTGCTATCTAGATGACATCGTCATACTTTTTACTGATTTTTGTCAACATCTTGAGCAACTGTACGATGCTTTGTCGTGCCTTTCCAACGTTGAACTTAAGCTAAACGCGAAGAAATGTAATTTTGCCAAAAAAAACAACAAAACATCAAGTTGTTAAGCCATCTTGTCAGCAAAGACGGCATTCGTCCAGATTCTGACAAGATTTCTGCCGTGATGAGCTTCCCTCGCCCTGTAACTCAGAAACACCTATGTAGTTTTTTGGGTCAGGCGTCCTACTTTCACACGCTTCATCAGCCATTTTGCTAAAGTCGCCTCGCCCCAAACACAAGCTCCGCACATCAAGATCTGCCTTCACGTGCACCAACGACTGCGAGCGTGCTTTTCAAGCTCTCAAGCGTGCCCTAACGTACGACCCCGTCCTATCTCATTTCGACGAGAACGCACCTACTTGTTTACACACCGATGCTAGCGGCCAGGGGATCGGAGCAGTTCTTTTACAGCGGGACACCACTTACCGAGAGAGAGAGCGTTGTTGCTTAGGCCAGTCGTGCTCGAACGGTCGCCGAGCAGAACTACTTCGTCATTGAGCGGGGATGCCTTGCTATTGTCTGTGCCATATAAAATTTCGGCTATTTCTTTACAAACGCCACTTCACAGTCATTACAGATAATCACGCCTTAAGTTGGCTATCTTCACTGAAAAGCTTGCCTGGTCAACTGGGTGTTGAGTGCTCCGCCTGCAAGAGTACAATTTCTACATCGCTTCCAAAGCTCGCAAAAACCACCAAGATGCGGACACTTTTTCTCGCTGCCCTCAGCCACTATCGCTGTCGAGACCATTTCGTCCATGCTCACCCCAGGAACCCGACGATGCATGATCCCATACATTATCCCAACTGCCTGCTGCTGACACGCAGGTTTCAAATCAGTACCCCAGTTCGCCTCCAGCCAGCGTGATTATCCATACTGAAAGTGCATTATCGAACACCTAAGTGTCAGATCAACCACTCTCAATGCCAGATCACGACGACAACTACGACAGTTGAAGATTGACAACGATTTGCTACACCATTTACGTCTACAATACTGATGTACACCAGTGGGTTCTAGTTATTCCCCGTTCTTTACGTTAACAAGTACTCGAAGTTTTTCACGACGTCCCATTTGCAGGTCACTTAGGATTCAACAGAACTCACAGCCATGCCTAGCAATGTTTCTTCTGGTCTGGCCTCTCTACTTTTGTGGTGAAGTACGTTGCATCTTGTCCTGTGTGTAAACGACGGAAGCGACCAACTTCATGTCCAGCTGGCCCAGTGCAACAGATTCTGTGTCCGGATGCACCGTTCGCCACCATTGGGATAGACCTAGTCGGACCTCTCACCATCATGCCAGCAGGTCAACATGACAGCCGTCGATCACCTGACACGATATGCAGAGACAGCTCCTCTGACCTACAAGTTCTGATTCAGACGTCACCGATTTCTTTCTCAAAGCCATTGTATTAAGTCATGGTGCACATCGTGTCCTGTTGAGTGATCACAGGAAAAGTTTCCTCTCCTCTGTCATTGAAGACTTACTGAGGACATCTGGCACAGTGCACAAGACGGCGTCAGCCTTCACCCTCAAGCAAATGAGTTGAACGAGAGATCTTATCACACATTAACAGACATGTTATCAATGTATATCGGATCCCACTACAACAACTAAGATACAATTTTGCCTTTTGTAACGTTTGCCCACAACACCGCTGTACAACGAACTACTGGCTAATTTCCTTTCTATCTCGTTTACGGATGTCCACCGTCGTTCATCAGCAACGTCTGTTTCCTGAATATTGCCGCTGACGCTTCGGCAACCCTATTCGAGCAGTTCATCTCCAGACTTGACCAATGCCGGCAACGTGCTCGCCTAAACTCAGAAGCTAGTCAACAAGATTAAAAACAATGCTACGAAAGCTCTATTCGCGATGTTTTTTTTTTCAGTTCTAGGGATGAAGTGTTGTTTTGGACGCCCACTCGTACTCCAGGAATGCGAAAAAAATTAGTGATGGTTTATTGGCCCCTATATAGCCTGTGAACGAACATCTCCAGTTAATCATCGCGTCACTCCCACCAAGCGTTCGTAGGACCGCCGCTGCAGTGGTTCGGAGATTGTTCACGTTTTGCGTATGAAGTCATTTGTTCGACATCCCGTTTTCGTTTAAGGCGCTGCCAAGCCAGCCGCTCGTGCACAGAGGGGGAAAAGTAGTGTGAACACTATTTATGTATTCCATCTACTCATTTGTACATACTCATCATCACCACGCTGACGTGGGTTGTGCGGCTCAGTCTCGGCGAATAAAATGAAGTGGCTTGTGGTCTAAACGTCGCCTTACAATATACAAAAATCCAGGAGGGCGCGACGTGGCAGGGGAAATGTCCTGCAGTTGCTTCCAAAACCAAAGCTTGTCTAGTAGATCAAATCGCCGCAGACGGTTTCATCAGCGCTGTCCATTCTGCGCAGCATTCCGACTAGCTCAAGTATTAAGGCTGACCTTGCTTTTCCCAGGGTGTTCTTCGGCAGTGCATCGATGAAGTAGACTCCACCATGCAGATGCATGGAGGAGTTGTTTCGTTCTGTGAATATAAATACACATGATGCCAAGATTAGATTTGCGCAGAGAAGTCGCAACACAGATGGGAGAACACAAAGAGCAGTAGGTATGTATTGCGGAAGGTCAACCTTGAGTCATTTGTTTTGAGGTGCCCTTAGAAGATGTTAATGTATATCAGCGACACAACTAACCGCCGTATGCGTACGCAGGGAACATTTGTGTAGCTTATAGATTCTTACCAGCCACGTGACGCTTCAATTCATCGGCGAGTTGCTGGTCTCGGTTATGTCCGCGCTTCGCAACGACCACGGCGGCCGGGAACTGGTCACCATCCGGAGCGGATACGCCTACCACGGCTGCCTCTTCCACGGCTGGATGTTCTATTAGGCAGTGTTCTATATTAACTGGGGACACCTTCCTTCTCTGGCACACCATCATTGTCTTCAGACGACCGCACAAAAACAGTCTACCGTCGTGGTCGTAATAACCGAGGTCACCTGCGATGAGACGTGATATAATTATAATGACGGCCATTCGGTCGCATCGTCAGTTTGATCCCTATTTCGCTGGGTTACGTGGCAAAATAGTTACTTCACTGAGACCTTCATGAAATAACTGCGCGTTGGACTATATGGAAATCGCGTGACATGTGACACTCTCCTAAATCTCAGCTGCGCGCACTATTCATTTATCTTCATGGTCGAGAAGAAACAGAAAAATAGAGAGTACACCTTTCTTTCCGCGTCCTCCGGTAGAGTTTTGTGTAGATTCCGAGTTCAGCACCGAGGCTGACCACAGCTCTAGATTAGGCAAGTCTCGTTGGGTGTGCTTCTCACTACGATCAACAGCACAAACAACTAATCTCAGTGCCTCCAAACATTCTCATGCTCCTCTAACTGAACGAAGGACACACGTTCACTTTAAATGCCTTCTTATGGAGCGTATTTAAGAAAACGTAAACATTGAATATTCCGCGATTTCGTCAAATTGGTATTAACAATGTCTATGGTATTGAAAAATGGAAAGAAGACAACCGCATCTATGGTATGAGATAATATTCTATGAGAGATTTTTATTTAACCTTTACTACGTTCTCTTTTGCTCGCTCTGGCACCTCGCTGCCATCACTATTCATAGCCTAATGAAAAGTGATGGCGTTTCATCGGCGAAGAAAGTCACTTCATCGACTAAAGAATTGATTGTCGAAATGAAATAGTTTTATTTTTGAAATTTAGAGATGGATTAATAAGGCAGCCTAACTGCTATCGTCTATCACTCAAATCCACGTACAGGTATTTACTGAGTGCCATAAAAGAGTGGAAGTGAGTAAGTAAGGATACATCACTTTATTAGCAGACACCGAATCTGCGCAACAACTAACCTTTCGTCATTTATATACACTGATGCATAAATACACAACTATGCCTTTCTCAGTCTCATATGGGAGGTATTACAGCTAATCACAACTTCACTTCGCCGCTTCGAGAGGTGCCTCTGTTGCAAGGCTGATAAAAAAGGCTTTTACCCCCAAACCCACTCCCAAAATACGTCAGACGAGAAACGTATTGTTCCCGTATGCGCTTTCTTTTGCCTGCAGCGTCATAGGCGTTCATGAAGTTTAAAATGCTCCAATCACCGCCAGCAACTTCGCTGTCGATCACGGACGAGATGTCATGGTATCCTAACGTAAGAGCTGGAAGAATACGTAGATGTACACACGCTGTCGTGAACTTGCCGGTACGCACGTGACACCCAGGCTCGCTTACTCAGAATACTCGTCTCCTCGGTGGACGTCACAGTTACCAGAAAAAGTAGCAGTGAAAGCTGTAAAAACATTTCTACGGCGCCTCAGTTTGCCACTTCACTGAATTCGTCTATTTATCAGCAAAACGAACAGAAAAGAAAGACAAACAAAAAATTCATAATGGTAAGCGGAGAACCACGGTCTGTAAGGACACAGGTTACACAAGCCATTTCGTAAAATGCACGTCTCGCTGTCATTTACCCGTATGTATCCATCCTTGCTCATCCGTGATGGTAGCCTCAGCTTCATCATGTCCGCAGTATCTGATTGCAGCGCATGGTGTATCGAAGAGCACCTCTCCACACTGCATAGGTCCTAGTACCTTGTTGCTTTCTGTGTCGATTATCTGCCATTTCATCGAAAGAAAAATGTTAGCATAAACATCCAAAAGATTTTAACGTTGGCAGGCTGTAACTAGACTCTACTAGTTGGTGCATAACCAAACGAAACAAAGAGTACTACAAGAAATAGTACAGATGCCGTATCTATCGTCTTTGCGGTATGTGCCTTTGTTACACTGTTTCCTCCGCTTCTTCGAAGTCATAATTATTTCTCGCATTTTGATGCGCCATTTGCAATAATATCAGTTCTTGAAGTTTCCGCTAGCTGATCTTCAAGATGCATTTATAGCGTGATATGAAGAAGGTCGGTACTATCGGGGAAAAATTTGTTGCACATTCTTTTGATAGAACTAGATTGAGCAATAATCGAAAGAACGTATTCAATTCTTGCATCAAGCGGGATTAATTTACTTCATATGTCGCACGCAGGCTGCCCATGAAGCCGGCTTCATAAAGTTTAACCCCAACCAGAGCCGTATATGGAGAGAGTCTTGCGAATGGGCGCGGCCAGTGACGTTGTCCGCGGCTATGAACACCGGCCATGTCACCGACCATGGAACCAAGTTAGGCTAGATCCCCAGCCTAACTTGATTACGTGTTGTTCCTACCTAAACTGTATCGCCGCTAAAGAAATTGTGGTGGCGAGATGGCGCAGGAACATTGTAATTCAACTTCAATGAGGAGTATCAGCGGGATTTAATGTGCTATAACATTCAAACAATAGAAATCATCATCGTCATTATCATTCTTGGCCTGTGTTAGTCCGCTGCAGGATGGAGGCCTGTCCCAGTGATCTCCAGTTTGCTCTACATTCTGTGCGACCAGATTCCATTTTATCCTTGTGAACTTCCTAATTTTGCCACTCCATATTTAACCCTCTCTTTTATTCCTCGACTACAATTCCTATACATATGCAATTGCTCTTAGTTTCCCCAATCGTCTGTTCAACGCATGACGTAACCTGCCAAGGTTCATTTTTTTCCTTTAATGTCAGCTAATATATCTGCAACTCATGTCCGTTATCTTACCCATGCTGCCGTACTGTGGTCTTTCAATGTCATTCCTATCATTCTACGTTCTAGTGTATGCTGCGTAGTCCCCAGTTTTAGCTCTATTTGCTTGTTAATCTCCATGTTTCAGCCCCATACGTCAAAACAGGCGTAAGCATTGGTACTATACCTTTCTCTTTAGTGATTGCGGCAATTCCGGACATTATTTGGGCGTGCCTTCCGAATGCGTGTTCCAACCCATTCCTATTATTCGGTGAATTTCTTTGTGATTAGGTTCTTCCGTAAGTAGTCGCCCTAGGTTTTGTGGGAATTGAGGCTACCCTGCCTTCATTGCGCGGGCTTTTCCGCCTATTTCTGCAGTTCTCGTGTTCTAACATAACTCTACCCTTCTCCGCGGTACGTCGCTGCTGGGGGAGCGGGAGTGACGTTGACACTTCTCACCCGGATGTCGACCAGGTCGCGCGCAAACTTCTGACTCATACCCTGGTAGTACGCGCTCATTGGCTCAAAACCCCTGTTTGGATCAACCAAAACGACACGAAGAGGCACCACATTCTTTGGTCGCCTGCACGACTCAGTTGGATGATATACAGAAGGCTCGTCTGTCGATACTGTTACGTAAGTACGACGAGCTCTTCACCGATCAACCGGGCTGTACTGTTTTTGTGAGCCACGTGATCGAAACTGGTGACGCGCTTCGTTTGAAGTGTCACCCCAGGCCCGTCAGTTTCACCAAAAGGCAGATTATTGACGGATTGCTAGACGACATGCTATCACCAGGCATTATACTCCGCTCATCCAGTTCCTGAGGGTTTCCAAGTGTGTTGGTCCCCAAGAAAAATGGCAGTCATCGCCTGCGCGTTGACTATTGCAGTCTGAATGAACTGACTCGTATGGATGCCCATCCGCTTCTCACGATAAACTCTTCGTAGGAACCCTGGGTGATGCACGCTACTTTACTACGCTTCGCGCCTCTGAAGGTTACCTAAAGGTCCGGATGGGTGAGCGTGACCAGTGTAAAAGTGCGTTCACGTCCAACAGAGGGTTGTTTGTGTTCACTCGGATGCCCTTTGGTCTTTGCAATGCTCCTGCGACGTTTCGAAGACTTATGTATCGCGTCCTCGGGGAAGTTAAGTGGTCATACTTCACGTGCTCTTTAGACAACATTGTTATTTATTCACGAACCTTCGAAGAACACTTGGCCCATGTTGCCCATGTGCTCGAGAGGGTAAAGACCACTGTGGGGCGAAATCCCAGCAATGTCCAATTAGCGCATACACGTATTCAGACTCGGGTTTACGCTGGGCTTCATTGAGCCAGATCAGGAGAAACTTCAAGCAATCCTAAATTTCCTCGCGGCCAAGGAAAGATATGACTTTCGCCGCTTTTTGGGAATGATTAACTGTTACCGTTCTTCCATTCCATCTTCTGCACGCCTGCAGGCGCCCTTGAGCAAGCTCTAGAGTTAGTCTGCTGAGGGTCAATCGGTACCAGAGCAGCAGGAATCGTTTTGCAAACTTTCTAACGCCACTGTGGAGGCAATGCAGATCAAGCTCCCCGACCTGACCAGACCGTTCATTGTACAGACTGATACGAGTGATCTGGGTTTAGGGACTGTTCTCTTACAGGAATACTATGGCGTGTTGCAGACGTTGGCCTTTGCCAGCTGCTTCTTGCTCCCTGCGGAGAAAAATTATTCCATGACCGAAAAGGAGTGCCTCGCCATCGTATTCGCACTGCGGAAGTTTGACGTCTACCTTAGTGGGATGACGTTCAAGGTGCAAGCGGATATCACAGCGTTCTCAGCTGGCCGATGCCACTTCGTGATGCTGCGGGTGATCACGCTGGTATCACGATAATGCTGGGCTCTCCTGATACATTATTATGACTTTGCAGTGCAGTTGTGACTTTGCAGTGCAGTAGAAAGGGGAGCACCAACGTGGTAGCTGACGCGCTATGTAGTGCCCCATTGTCTGCCGAAAACATTGATCCCGGTGCGACCGCCGCTAGCGGTGCCTTTGCCCAAGCAAGGGTCGGGGGCGAAACAGCGGCTCGGCTGCCGTTCGGCGAAAGCCGAAAGGGCGAATTCGCATGCGGACGAACCTTCTGGCTGCTATTTAGGTAAGCGGCGCATCCGAAGACCACGATGCCAAGAGCCAACCCGTGACACCAATTCAAGCGGCTGTTGCTGCGGTCCTGGGTTGACGCGATACCATATCCCCCCTCCCCCCCATCCCTTGGGAGAATGGCAATCGCTTTCTGGAAACAAAAGCTACTGAAGGCTCCGCAAAGTGATCCGTTGTGTCGCGAAATATGCAACGGTGTCAAATAGACGGAGCGCCGTTACACTGCTCGCACTGCCCGTCACTATTGCGAGGGCTTTTTCGCCTTTTCTGCCGTTGTCATGGGGCTTTACCTAACAGGAATCTCCCCTTCTCTGGGATCTGTCACTGCTGGGAGAACGGGAGTGACGCTGAGTCCTCTCACCCGGATGTCGACTGTGGCGTTGCGCTCGGGCCTTCCGGGACATCTCGCGCACGCTCGTTGGTAAACAGCAGTGTTGCTAACCCAAGAAATTTATCCCGTGATCTAGGGATTTTCTGCCCTTTTATGGATTTGGAGTTCTTGGTGAATCTGGGGATTTTTTCATAAGGCTCTGAAAATGCCGGAGTACGTGGCCTGCTAAAAACATAACAGAGTGGACCCGCTATTCGTGATAAAAAGGCTGTAAAAACGATAATTTAGTATATTTCATCGTCTTTCTGTTTAAGACAGTCTTGGTGTTCTGCTACCCCGAGTGAAGGGAATAGCAGCTTTCTAACGTGAGATTATCATATTGCCACGTTCCATTTCCCAAGTTTTAGATGCGGAGCATCTAATACTCGAGGCTTGTAGTGCGGCGCCGTCCGCAAGCTTCCTCCTCCTTCTTCCACCATCTGTGCATCCCTTCCTCCTCTACACACCGCGCGCGCTTCACTCCTCCACCATCTGTGCACCCTTCCTCCTCTACACACCGCGTGCGCTTCTCCTCTTCACGAACATTCGCTAGCTGTATAATGTAGCGCGCATGAGCCGTCACGCTTCGACAACATTGGCAGCTGACGCGCGCGCATGCGCCGTCGCGCTTCGAGAACATCGGCAGCTGACGCGCGCGCATGCGCCGTTGCGCTTCTCCCCCTTCTCGAACATTCGACAGCTGACAGTGCATGCGCCGTCGCGCTGTATATATACTCAAGGTCGGCGCTCGCTCGCTCAGTTGCCGCTCGTCGGTTGGTTTGTACGGCGCGTCGACGTCCAAGGTCGCGGTGAAATGAATTCCAACGAATCCACAAACACAATGATCGACGTCCCTTCGACGAGCGCCGCCCTTTCGCATACGTGTGTACGTGTTCACTCATTTAACACCTCCTCCTACAACCACGTTAACCAATTTAGCCATCGACCCAAGTAAGTCGCAATTTAACACCCCATTTCACAACCACGTTAACCAATTTAGTCATCGACCCAAGTAAGTCGCACTTTAACACCCCGTTAACCAATTATATGCTCCGCATCCTCCTCAGTGTTCCCCCGAGGGAATCTGCGGGCAATTTTTTGTTATCGTCCCAAAACACCACACGATTCTCAGCGCGAACCGCGCCTGCAGTTTTCCAAAAGGTTCCGGACTGTAATAGATCATTTCGATAAGATCACGCCCACTGTGCGAACGGTACAGATCGTTCTGGAACCTACGCCGCCGCCAGCGATAACGCTAGAACATTCGACGGCAAGAGTGTAAATGCCGACGCGCTTCGCCGCTTGTCAGTTGTTGATCGAAGGCCGACGCTCCGTTCGCCGCTATCAGTCCGAGACTGCTATCTGTGCGAGACTGCTGCTGTAATTGGACTTTCCATTTACCGGGCACAGGTTCGCCCAAATAAACAGTTAAATCCCAACACGAAGTCTCCTGTCTTCGGCCACGTCACGACCCCGTGACATCTGGTGGAGGTGCTGCTTCGTTCATGTACCGGACGCCCCCGTCAAGCCGTGAACCCAGCCCACGTCGCGGAGAAGACACCGACGCCAACCAGGAGCAGCGAACAAGCCGCCGACAACAAGGGCTATTACCGGAGTACGGATTTCTAGAAGACAAGGCGCGGAAGACCAAGGCCATGACCGCGACTGCAGCGACAATGACAACCGCCGCATCCCAGCCCACGATGGTCATGCATCAACCCAGGGAACCACCAATTTTCCATGGGTCACCGTTCGAAGACCCGGAGTCCTGGCTAGAAACATACGACCGTGTGGCCGCCCTCAACCACTGGGACAACGAAGAAAAGCTCCGTCGTGTGTACTTCTACCTGGAAGACACCGCAAGGACCTGGCTAGAGAATCGTGAGTCCACGCTCCGAACGTGGATGTCTTCTGCGGCGCATTTCTGCAAACGTTCGCGAGCGTCGCTCGCAAAGAAAGGGTTGCTGCTCAACTAGAGACCCGGGTTCAGCTATCAAATGAGAAGGTTGGAATTTTCACAGAGGAGATGACCCGCCTAGTTCGTCACGCTGACCCAGACATGCCTGAGGAGAAGAAAGTTCGTTTCCTCATGCGAGGGGTCAAACAGGAGCTCTTCGCGGGACTAATGAGGAACCCACCGAACACCGTCCAAGGATTTGTATCCGAGGCGACCACCATCGAAAAAACCCTTGACATGCGCACCAGACAGTATAATCGTCGCCTGACTCCAGAATGCGCTGCTGCTCAAACCAGTGACTCCGACGACCTGCGTGAAACGATCCAAGCGATCGTGCGGGAAGAGCTGCGCAAACTGTTGCCTTCGGCGCACCCTCAAGTGGATTCGATCGCCGACATTGTGCGAGAAGTTCGGCAATCACTTCGAATTCCCCAAATACCGCTGCCCGAGCCAGGAACTATGAGCTACGCCGCTGCAGTGCGCCACAACGCTCCTCCCCGTCCACGCCAAAACGCCGCCCCATCGCACTTCCGTCGCCGGACACCACCGCCGCCACCACCCCCACCGACGACCTACCGTTCACCAGCGGGCCAGCGCAGTGCGCCGAGGAAAACCAAAGTTTGGCGCACCCCTGACCACCGCCCACTGTGCTACCACTGCGGCGAGGCCGGGCACACTTACCGCCGTTGCCAGTACCGACAGATGGGACTGCGTGGCTTCGCCGTCGATGCACCACGTCCGCAGCCAGGGAAACGGCCACGTGACATCGCCGACTACCTGACAGGAACTCAATAGACACCCCGAAGTCCTTCCCGTTCGCCGTCGCCCAGCCGCCGCATGTCACCGCACCCCCGGCTGTACTCCGGCCCAACGCGGGGCCGGTCTCCTAGCCCGTATACGGGAAACTAAGGGCAGCAACCGGTGGAGGTGCGGTTGCTGTGCGACGAACTACCGAAGATCCTCCGACGACGACGACGCCGCGACGGAGCTTTCCGAACACAATGCCAACCAGGCAAAGTCCTGATGGCGAAAGCTCACTTACCGGAGGTGGCCTGACGACGCAACATGGAAGCAGTGGATCAAGCCGACGCAGCCGTGACCGGACGCCACGCCCTAACTGTAATGCGAGGCGGCGAACTAGCGACATCGACGTTCTTATTGACGGCCACAGTGTGACCGCTCTCGTCGATACTGGAGCCGACTATTCTGTCATCAGTGGGTCGTTCGCCACGAAGTTAAAGAAAGTTAGGACAGTTTTGAAAGGCCCTGAAATCCGCACAGCCGGAGGTCATCTTGTAACGCCTGCAGGAATCTGCACAGCGAGAGTCACCATTAACGGCCGTATTTATCCTACAGACTTCGTAGTCCTACAGCGTTGCTCGAGAGATGTCATCCTTGGCATGGACTTCTTATGCCTCCATGGTGCTGTCATCAACCTAAAAAATTGCCCGCAGCTTCCCTCGGGGGAACACTGAGGAGGATGCGGACCATATAATTGGTTAACGGGGTGTTAAAGTGCGACTTACTTGGGTCGATGGCTAAATTGGTTAACGTGGTTGTGAAATGGGGTGTTAAATTGCGACTTACTTGGGTCGATGGCTAAATTGGTTAACGTGGTTGTAGGAGGGGGTGTTAAATGAGTGAACACGTACACACGTATGCGAAAGGGCGGCGCTGGTCGAAGGGACGTCGATCATTGTGTTTGTGGATTCGTTGGAATTCATTTCACCGCGACCTTGGACGTCGACGCGCCGTACAAACCAACCGACGAGCGGCAACTGAGCGAGCGAGCGCCGACCTTGAGTATATATACAGCACGACGGCGCATGCACTGTCAGCTGTTGAATGTTCTCGAAGCGCGACGCCACATGCGCGTTCACTGGAGAATCAGGAGAATTGTAGATGTCGAACGCAGTGTGTAGAGGAGGAAGGGTGCACAGATGGTGGAGGAGTGAAGCGCGCGCGGTGTGTAGAGGAGGAAGGGATGCACAGATGGTGGAAGAGTGGGCGACGGCGCGACGGCGCATGCGCGCGCGTCAGCTGTCGAATGTTTGAGAAGCGGTGTGGATGGCGCGGACGACGCGGACGGCGCACTACAAGGCGCGAGTATAAGATGCTCCGCATCTAAAACAAAGTCGATAACGTTATCCACAGAAGAAGCACTACCACCGCGCACGCCGTCAGGACACCATGCCTTGAATGTGCTGGAAGAACAAGTCCCTATTCCGCCTCGCTCAAGCGTCATTATTTCAGTCGGCGCTCCTAAATCACCTGACTTGGAAGGCGTCGTTGAAGGCAGTCAGCATCTGTTGGTCACCCGAAATATTTGCGTCGCAAGAGGAATTGCAGAGCTGCGGGGAGGCAAAGCAACGGTTATGCTCACGAATTTCAGCAATGAGTACACACATGTGAACAAAGGAACAACGGTCGCATACATCGAAGAAATTGTCGAAACCACCAGTGCTTTCGCCCTCGCCGATTCTGCGGAACCTGCTCAGAGGAACCAAGCCCCTCCCATAGCTTTTGACGTAAATCCCAGACTACCGAACGATAAGCAATAACAGCTCAAGGCCCTGCTCCTGCAATACGAAGATTGCTTTTCGTCGTCATCGAAAATTCGGCAGATCCCAATCACGAAACATCGCATCATAACCGAAGAAAATGCCAGACCACTCCGTCAGAGTCCGTACAGGGTTTCGACGCGAGAACGTGAGGCCATGAAGAGACAAGTTGATGAAATGCTGCGGAATGACATTATCCAGCCGTCCAAGAGTCCATGGGCATCCCCCGTGGTGTTAGTGAAGAAAAAGGATGGGACACTACGTTTCTGCGTCGATTATCGCCGCCTGAACAAAATCACAAGAAAGGACGTGTATCCTCTCCCACGAATAGACGACGCACTTGATCGGCTCCATAACGCCAAGTACTTTTCGTCAATGGACCTCAAGACTGGCTATTGGCAAATCGAAGTCGACGAAAGAGACCGAGAGAAGACGGCGTTTATAACACCGGACGGCCTCTTCGAGTTTAAGGTGATGCCCTTCAGCCTTTGCTCAGCGCCTGCAACTTTTCAACGCGTTATGGATACAGTACTGGCAGGATTGAAGTGGCAAACTTGCCTTGTGTACTTGGACGACGTCGTCGTGTTTTCTTTGAGTTTCGACGAGCATCTTCGGCGCCTTGAAGCTGTACTTCAAGCCATCAAGACGTCCGGACTCACACTGAAGCCAGAAAAGTGCAGAATTGCGTATGAGGAGCTCTTGTTTCTGGGACACGTTATCAGCAAGTCTGGAGTTTGTCCCGATCCACGGAAAACAGCCGCCATCGCCGACTTCCCGCCGCCCACTGACAAGAAGGCCGTGCGCCGATTTCTGGGCCTGTGCGCCTATTATAGGCGGTTCGTGAAAAACTTCGCCCGCATCGCCGATCCTCTCACTAACCTTACCAAGGCCGACGTGGAGTTCAAGTGGGAAACGCCACAGGAACACGCTTTCCAGGAGCTTAAACATCGCCTCCAGACGCCTCCGTTACTTGCCCATTACGACGAATTCGCCGAGACAGAAATACATACTGACGCAAGCAGCGTAGGTCTTGGCGCCGTTCTTGTGCAGAGGGCTGACGGACTTGAAAGGGTTATTAGTTACGCCAGCCGATCGCTATCCAAAGCAGAAGCAAATTATTCCACAACAGAAAAGGAGTTTCTCGCCATCATCTGGGCTACGTCGAAATTTCGCCCCTACCTCTACGGCAGGCCCTTCAAAGTTGTTAGCGACCACCACGCCTTGTGTTGGCTAGCCACCTTGAAGGACCCTTCAGGTCGCCTCGCACGATGGAGCCTGAGACTTCAAGAGTATGACATTACTGTCATTTACAAGTCCGGCAAAAAACACTCTGACGCCGACTGTCTCTCTCGTGCGCCTGTCGACCAACCGCTACCCGACGACCCGGATGACGAGTACTTCTTGGGAACGATAACTACCGACGACTTCGCTGAACGACAGCGGGCCGACCCGGAACTTAAGGCCCTAATAGAATACCTCGAAGGCAGGACCGCCGAAGTCCCGAAGGTGTTCAAGCGCGCACTTGCGTCGTTCTTTCTACGAAACGGTCTTCTACAAAAGAAAAACTTTTCACCGCTTCGAGCTAAGTACCTCCTTGTGGTGCCTTCAGCTCTGCGACCAGAACTCCTGCAGGCCCTGCACGACGATCCGACGGCAGGGCACCTCGGTGTTTCTCGCACGCTCGCGAGGATACAAGGAAGGTACTACTGGCCACGTCTTACCACCGACGTCACTCGTTATGTGAGGACATGCCGGGAGTGTCAGCGACGCAAGACACCGCCGACAAGGCCAGCGGGACTTCTGCAGCCAATTGATCCACCTTGCCGACCCTTCCAGCAGATTGGTATGGACCTACTGGGGCCGTTCCCGACGTCGACTTTCGGAAACAAGTGGATCGTGGTAGCTACCGACTACCTCACCCGCTACGCCGAGACAAAAGCCCTGCCAAAAGGCAGTGCCTCCGAGGTAGCTAAGTTCTTCGTCGAAAATATCGTCCTACGTCACGGCGCCCCGGAGGTCCTTATCACCGACAGAGGAACGGCATTCACTGCCGACTTAACTCAAGCGATCTTGGCATACAGCCAAACAAACCACCGCCGGACGACAGCGTACCACCCACAGACCAACGGCCTCACCGAGCGGCTTAACAAGACGATCGCCGACATGCTGTCAATGTACGTCGATGTCGAACACAAGACGTGGGACGCCATTCTTCCGTATGTGACCTTCGCATACAACACGGCGGTGCAGGAGACGACGCAGATATCTCCATACAAATTGGTCTACGGAAGGAGCCCGGCAACGACGCTCGATGCCATGTTACCCAACGTCACCGACGAAGAAAACCTCGATGTGAAGAAAACCTCGACCTTCAACGCGCCGAAGAAGCCCGACAACTTGCGCGTCTCCGTATCAAGATTCAACAGACGACCGACAGCCACCGTTACAACCTCCGACGACGCTTCGTGGAATACCAGCCCGGTGAACGTGTTTGGGTGTGGACGCCGATACGCCGACGTGGACTAAGTGAAAAGCTTCTGCGACGGTACTTCGGACCGTACAGGGTGGTTCGGCGTCTCGGCCCACTTGATTACGAGGTTGTCCCAGACGGCATCACGAACTCTCAACGACGCCGATCGCGACCTGAAGTCATCCATGTCGCGCGCCTCAAGCCGTTTCATGCGCGTTAACAAACTGAACCAGTGTTTTTTGTATTGTACTTTATTCATTGTACTTGCATTATTATTGTACTTTCATCTTCAGTTAAAGCATCGGGACGATGCCTTTTTTCAGAGGGGGGCAATGCCACGTTCCATTTCCCAAGTTTTTGTTATCGTCCCAAAACACCACACGATTCTCAGCGCGAACCGCGCCTGCAGTTTTCCAGAAGGTTCCGGACTGTAGTAGATCATTTCGATAAGATCACGCCCACTGTGCGAACGGTGCAGATTGTTCTGGAACCTACGCCGCCGCCAGCGATAACGCTAGAACATTCGACGGCAAGAGTATAAATGCCGACGCGCTTCGCCGCTTGTCAGTTGTTGATCGAAGGCCGACGCTCCGTTCGCCGCTATCAGTCCGAGACTGCTATCTGTGCGAGACTGCTGCTGTAATTGGACTTTCCGTTTACCGGGCACAGGTTCGCCCAAATAAACAGTTAAATCCCAACACGAAGTCTCCTGTCTTCGGCCACGTCACGACCCCGTGACAATATAATGAATACTGGGGTGAATGACATGCTGCAGGAGTTAAGTATATAAGCGCATATCGTGAGCGCGTTGAGTGATCGCTGCTCTTTGAAACAAATATGAATTTTGTCTTGTAGCGCACATAAACACGTGCTTACGCTCACTGCGTGACTTCGCCGAGCAATGTCTCCATGAGAAATAACTTAAACAGAGGGCATAGAGAGGAACAGTGTGAAACTAAGATTGGGTAATGTAGTACGAGTTCAATATTGAGGAAGCAGTGTGATGAAAAGAGACAAGAAGACCTAATTGTTCCAGTGTTTTCAGTCTTTCCGTCGTGTCGTTTACATGAGAGAGCAAAGGTGACAAAAATATTAGGCCGAATGGAGAGCTGATTGAAAGCACATAGGAAAGGCCTAACCATGAGCCAGCAAAAGTAGGCCCACTTACATCTACTGAAAATAATGCAACACTTGTTACTAATGTGGAAAATTAAGAATGGACTACCTCATCAGAAATCGGAGGTACAAAAGGTATGCTACAGACTTGCAGTTGACCCGAATGGTCACATCTTTGCCTTCAACGCGTCTGCAAAATGAACTTGACAGAGAAATCTGCCTGTGGCTAGTGGTGCCATCTGAAAACACTTTATATGCTACTCCTCATTGCATGTAAAAAAAGACCTTAATTGTGGTTAATATGGTAGTTTTTACCTTTAACAAGCGTCTAAGTGTATCAGGAACTGGGATCATAGTAAGAATACATCGTGCTCTTAATAGTGCTACATTTGTTCTAAACAACTTGGCCACAGATAACACTATTAATACTAAGTTAAGAGTCGATTAGCCTTAACAATCACATCGAAAAAAATTCTAGAAATTTTTGTTGGAATGTAGGGAATTTTTGAGGGATAATCCAGAGATAAAACTTTGTTTTAGGGTGGCATCACTGGAAGTCAGCCACCAACTCTGCGGACAACGAAGGGTGAGTATACGCATTTTTTTCCTGTACATCGCCTCCCTTTGTTTAGAGCTCACTCCAACTCTGCAACGGTGGCTCGCGCCCACAGCGAACGCTTACTTTTCGTTGCCCTTTCCGAACACTATAGGCGAAGAGCGGTGTGGTGTGTTGGCACGTGGTTGTACTACGCCTGTACTATCGGCATCAAATGAAACGCGAACAGTGGAGCGCGTGGCACAAGCCTTATCAATGGCATAGTGCGCGCCGTCCACCACTCATTGACGCAGATAAGGCCCACACATCCGGTGTGGTAGCCCTGCACAATCCATCTATAGTGCAATATTTCTGCTCATGTTCCAGGTATGGTATTTGAAAGGAAGAAAATTTAAAGATACAGAGGTTAAACTACTGCAGCCTAAGGCGAGTATTGTAGCACGGTTTGTGATCACGGAATGCCCGGAAAAGTCAATTTATAGTAGACAAAAGTTAGTTCATAATGCTGGCACTTGCACGCTGTTTCACTTCGTGCCAGTAAAGCGAAACAATTTGTGGGCTCTCTTCCGAAGAAACACTCCGCATTTCAAGTAAAAATGAAGCCTTTTTGGGTCGTTTTCTGAAAGAAGGGTGTAGGTGAAGCAGCGCTGGCGAAGGAGATACGACAGTCATTTAAAAATCAACCACAAACCTATTATATTTCTCTTTATGATTTATCGTGCGAAGACACCGATTGCCCTGCGATGCTGAAGTAAAAGCAAGGAATTGCGAGTGATACAATCAAAAGCGCTTGGCACGCCCACGATTTCCACTATTGTCACCATACGAAAACCAGAGTAAAAACGGAGATAACGCAATCTAGGTGGATCGCGCAGTGCTTCCAAACCGGATGTGCATGCCTGTCGGTGGTAATGACTGGACGGCCAACACTATACTGTTTCTAATGCTTGAAACACGCGCTCCGCTGTTAGGGTTTCATTTGACGCCGATAGTACCTCTCGAAGACAACGCGAGCGGAGTTGGCCCTCGCTCGAGCGATTGGGCCCTGTTGTCTCTGATCGTGAGAGAGCGCAGCATAGTCTCGAGGATCCGTATACCTCAGCGGCGTGTAAGCGGGATCCCCCCCCCCCCCCCCCCCCCCAGAGACGTGCTCGCGGAACCCTTTGTGTTTTACTTTTCGCCAACGGCGTGGTGGGTAAGCATTGCTTGCTTTCCCGCCGCCTTTGTGAATGGGCTCTGTACTACGTTTTTGGTGTTGCCGCTGGCAATGAGGTGTTCAAACGTGTGTGAGAACAGTACTGTGTACTTGCCACGCTGCGCTCTGCGCCTTGGCTGTCCGAACGCGCCTGTGCAGCGGCGTTAGTGACGCGAGGCGACGGTGAACGCGGTCCTGCGGCTCGCTAAGACCGAACCCACGCTATAGCCACACTCCTGCGGGATACGTGTACACAACAGTTTCAATATTCTTGTATGCACTCCAATGTACGACTTTCGACCCTAAATTCTTTTTATTTTTCTTGACTTTTTCGTTATTCTCTTTTTGAAATTATTTTCACACCGATATTCAATGTAACCACCTACTTCAGCGCCACTGCACGTGTGCATGTAGTACAGTGGAGTGTCGTCTGTACTTCTTTAGGTACAGGGTAACATTTTAAGTACGGTAATTTTGAACGTCACATGGAATAATTTCTAAAAATTGGTCGGCCACACCGGTGGAACTGTGTAGAAACGTGACGGCCTCCTACTTTCAATACAGGTATGCATTCCCACCTAGTGCAGTTACCATAAAATTAATTAGTCAATTTTAGTGAACAGCGCAACCAACAGCGATCATTGGTATCGGTCTTTGTGCCCTCTTGGACATTGAAGGAATCTGAGGTGAATTTTGCGTAGCTTACGCCGCTAAATTTAGAAATACCATGATGCTTTATTCGGTGTAATTCTCATTATTAAAGAGAACCTTCGACGCAAAAATTTTGGTATGTTTGTACATTTGCCTGTTTGTCCATCCTTAACGGTACCCTAAATGGCACCAAAGTGACCAAACGATACTCCAAACAGCCGACCCCACCCGCAGCGCACACCAATATTGCTCAAGAACAGCGTTGATACTTGTGCGATTGTCAGTTAAAAAGCAATCATCACGCATATTTCAGGCACCACAACAACACTTTAATAATGTGTATGTGTATCTTTTACTAGAAAAGGCATACATAGGCAATCTTAAGGATCGTAGCCTTTATAACGCTGCGCTGGCCATGCAACGCTTACACGAAATGGCAAGCGTTTCCATCGCTTTGCTAAGACGACACGGTGGTGGCACCTACCCATAGCTTTGCTTTCTACACCTTATCAGCTCTGAGACGGGCACGCACGACGCGCGCCCTGTTTTCCAGGATAACTGCTAGATATCGCTCATGTCTCACGTATGACGTGACTCGATGCGCTCGTTCGCCTCTACTGCACGCTCGAAGAACTCTAACGCAGCGCCTCCAGAATACCATTCACCGAGTTTCTTGTGCAGAACATCAAATAAACGTTTTTAAATGCGAAGCATTTCTTAGCGAACATCAAGATTATCTATCTATCTATCTATCTATCTATCTATCTATCTATCTATCTATCTATCTATCTATCTATCTATCTATCTATCTATCTATCTATCTATCTATCTATCTATCTATCTATCTATCTATCTATCTATCTATCCGTCTACGACTTTTAGTTCTCCTGGCTGTCTGGATAATAATATCAATACGAAACTTGGTATGGCATAACATGACTGTATGACGAGCATATTTCACTAGTCATAACATGAAAATCATGACATGTATGTCATGAATGTCATGAGTTACATGTGATGGTCTTACTGCTTTTGCAGTGGTCTCGTTCACAAATGACATGTTGCAAAACTGCTCTGGTATGACATGATTGCTTGGCAAACACAAGTGACAGACCCTAACATAAATATTATGACATGCGTGTCATGTAACAACATGACTACATGCCAAGCTCATGATGCGCTCGCGGCCGTTTCGCTAGCGTCACATATACACAATTTGGTTCTACGGCACGTGAATGGATGACGAAAGTATGAGACTGGTGCAAATATGATAAACATGAGATGCGTGTCATGTAACAATATGACTACATGCTACGCTCATGATGTGCTCGCAGCCGTTTCGCTAGCTTCACACCTACCAAATTCGATATTACGTGACACGAACGGACGACATAGGTCAATAATACATCTAAACATGATAATCACGGCATGCGTGTCATGTAACAACATGACTACATGCCACACTCATGATGCGCTCGCGGCCCTATCGCTAGCTTCACATCTGCCAAATTTGGTATTACGTGACGTAAATGGATGACGAAGGTATCTGACTGGTGCAAACATGATAATCATGAGATGCGTGTCATGTGAGAACATGAGTACACGCTACAGTCAAGGCGCCAATACACTTCGACGTGACACGGCGCGCGTGGGTGCCGGTGTTCGTTTCATCATGTCACGCCGGCGTAGCCACGCCAGGTGCCAGTCCTGCCCAAGGAGGATTAAAAAAAATTTCAACTTTTTTTTAAACCTGGTTTGTCCTGCCGCATACTCGCAGGCGCGCGCCACGCTGCGTTGCTTTGACGCATGTGCATTTCAGTGCGTACGGCATCCCTCCGTCACGAAAAGAGGCAGTCACAGTGCTGTCGGCGCGAAATGCAGCATGTCGCATTTCGCGCCGGTTGCCGTCGGGTCGCATACGGCGTGAGGCTATAGACTTTTCGCGTTTTGCCAACGTATAGCGTCGCTGTGCCCAGCGCGCGCGCGCGTCAACGTCACGTTGGAGTATATTGGGCCCTTCATGATGCACTCGCGGCCGTTTCGCTAGCTCTACATATATCAAATTTAGTGTTACGTGACGTCAATGAATGACAAAGGTATATCACTGGTACAAGCATGATAACCCTGACACGAGTGTCATATAGGAACATGACAACATACCACGCTCATAGCGTGCTCGCGGCCGTTTCGCTAGCTTCACATATACTAATATTGGCATTACGTCACGTGAATAAATGACGAAGGTAAACGACACATCCAAACATGATAATCATGACACGGAGCTCATGTATGGCACAATTTACGTCCGCCTCGTAACGTCGAGCTGAATTTAAAATGACATATCAACCTTTCTCATTCGTACTTCGCATATCATCGATTCCCACTGTACGAGGGATCTGCCAATTTTTTTTTTTTACACTCTCTCCAGACGCAAGAATACTGCCTTTTGACGAAATTTGCAGTGCAACATGCAGATACGGGGCCAATTTTTTTGTATGTGAACGTGACAACAAATATCGACCATTATTTGGTGGCAGTATTTTGGCACAAGAAGCTTAAAGAGGCTATAACATCCAATTTTCGATTACAAACTGTGCTATGTGGGTGAATACTTGAGCACGCACAAATCAGCTGGAAAACAGTCATTATGAATATTTTTACAAACACGGGAAGGGTCGGAGCGTCGGGCGACACTGGCGCATTCGCGAGTTTTGCGTAACAATGAGCTGGTTGTGCGAGCGTGTTCCTTTCGGAGAGCGATACTGTTCCGTCGTCAGCTGCGAGGTGTTTGAGCTTTTTTCGGTTAGCAGTGAAAGTAAACGATATGCAGTGGTTGAAACTGTCATAGAGAACCGCTCCTTGCTTCACAGGCGTCATGGCAAAATGGTGGTTTTACAACCGGCAAGTCGGCGACCTATAAGACCTGTTTTCCACTGAAATAATATTTTCTTACTTACTTCTTACATCTCTATCATCACAATGGGCATTCTACTTTCAGGTTTCACTGAAAATTACAAATCATTGGGTGACCTTTTTATTTTTAGGCCGTTGGGCCTAATCACTTTGAAGTAAGCTGGTGCATGACGTGTACAAGTTAAAAACTAAACGCTATGATGCTCCATGACTGAGAGTGAAGATAAATAAGTGCGACATGTGGTGGATGAGCGAGATTACCTTCATCCTGGCGCCAGCTATTGGGAAACCGACGTTCTCGCAGGACAATTCTCCTTTCGGAGGAAGAGTCATGCATCCTCCAGCTTCGGTCATGCCGTATATATTGCGAAGTTCTGCCAACTGGAAAGTATTAATCAGCTCTTCCGCCAGTCCTGGCGGTGGTGTAGATGCGACAAGCACAATCCTTCGAAGCGTTCTTCTCAAAACTTTGTCCCAGTCCTTTGTGGTTTTCATAAAATCCAGTATCCTTCTTATCCTTGAAGAGATGGTAATAATAGTCACTGCCTGAAAGAGATGGAGAAATTAGTGCGTCAGATACGGATGCCTGCGCCATTGGGTAAGTTAATTGCTCAACCCCACGCCCTCACAGACCAGGAAGCAATGCGAGCCGTGGTGCATTTGTTAAAGGCAGCGGCACTGTGCGAAAGGTAAACCGTGGCACGCTGCAGCGCGCGTGTGTGTGTTTGTGTGTGTGCGCGCGCCGACAAATCTTCTAGGGGCGAAGCTGCTTACGCCATGGGTCTTATGTCCCGCGTTTGTAGTTGTGCTCACCTCTCGTTTAGTCCTCAGAATGTCCACTGGATGGCGGCACTTGTGTATGATAAATATATGATGAAAAGATGCGAGATGGCGGTACTTGGACTGTTCTTTAGATGGATGGACGGATGGACAGACAGACGGACGGACAAGCGCACAGACGCACGGCCGCTTCGCCCCGCTTATCATCACTCACTCTGTGGATATGCTGCGATTGTTTTTGTTCTTCTTTTTCTATCCCTCTCTTGTTTTCACATGTTCCCCTTTTGACATGTAAGGTAGCAAATGCCGATTTGCCTTTCTTTCTTTCTTTACTTCCTTCTTTCTTTCTTCCTTTCTTTCTTCCTTTCTTTCTTTCTTTTTTTTCTTTCTTTCTTTCTTTCTCCTCCATTGAATGTTCAATGAACTCATGAATTATGACCAAGTAACTTTTCTTTTTTTTGAGCTGAGTATGCATACTTAAATTTCGTCGTGCACATGCTGAAGGTTAATTTCTGGGGTTCAGTTAAATTACTGGGGCGTCGGAGTGATACCTGCTGTGAAGGAGGCCTTCAAAAATGAGACATTGCGAATCCTTTTATTGCAATAGCAACTATGCGGGCACAGGAATCAACGAGACAGAGACAGCATCCTTGCTTCGGGCCGGCTGTTCTAATCTGAGCCTCTTGTTCGTCCGCCTTGCTTAACTGCCCCAGCATCTGTCTCGGTCGTGACTCAAGACACTCGGCCATGCCTGCAAGCGCGCCTAGTCGACGGCAATGCAAGGAACTTATAGACTTTACAGTATCTTTCGGCTTAACTCAAATTGTTCATGGTGCCACCAGGTTGAATGCTGTTCTCGATCTCGTATTTTTAAGCTCCGACCTTTCGGATAAAGGCTTTGACTATGAAATAATTGATGGCCTGTCTGACCATCAGGCTGTTCTCGTTTCCCTCGCATGCGTAATCAATAAACCGCGATATGTTTTCACTTCGTTTGCTGACTTTGAACGTGCGGATGACCTTTCTGTTTTAGACGCTTTGGCGGATGCGTACGATGACTTTGTGCTACTCAGCGCTTCAGGAGACATTGATACACTAACTACCACTTTTGAAAATCTAGTAAAATCATGCATTTCAGAGTTTATCCCTACAAAGACTAAAAAGAAAAACACTGATGTTCCCTGGATGACCCGCGATCTTTTACACTTATCTCGTAAAGTCCGAAGACTTCGGCGCTGCAAATCATCGAGCAATCCAGAAAGCATTATCAGGTTTACTGAGGCCAAGAGGGAACTTCGAGAGCAGCAAAATATAGCTAAAGATTTCTTTTTTCGTGTTCAACTTCAAAGTTTGCTATCCGACAATCCCCGCAAGTTCTGGCGCTCGGTCCTGCCTCGCGATGCTTCTTGTAATTCTTTCAAAATAAACGATAGAATCATTGATGATCCGGCGGAAATTTTGAACAATTTTAATTCGTTCTTTCAGTCTGTCTTTACAGTCGACAATCTGGTTGTTCCTTCTTTTTCCACCTTGAATCCAACGTCTCCAATCAGTGATGTAGTGATCACTGAAGAGGGCGTGTTAAATCTCGTACTTAATTTGGACACTAAAAAGTGTAATGGACCCGATGGTATCCCCAACATGTTTCTCGTTCGCTACTCCCTTTGGACCTCTCAATACCTTACAATAATTTTCAATAAATCCGTAAAATCTGGAACCGTTCCCAGATCTTGGAAAAACGGCAAAATAGTACCTTTACATAAATCTGGTGACAAGCAAGTTTTCAGCAATTACAGGCCCATCTCTCTTACCCCTCATTCCTGCAAGCTATTAGAGCATATTATATACAAACATATTATTGCATTTCTCGAATCTAACAATTTGTTGTCTAGCTTCCAACATGGATTCAGACGAAGTTATAGTACTGTTACGCAGCTGACCGAATTCGTGCACGACATTTCTAGTAATATGGACATTGGTAATCAGGTTGACGCACTATTCATCGACTTTTCGAAAGCGTTCGACACTGTACTTCACTCTAAATTACTATGCAAATTAAATGCCATATTAAACAACCCGCAACTAGTTACCTGGATTTCTAATTTTCTTTCTGAGCGCTCGCAATACGTTTGTTATAACTCAACTGACTCCGACATTGTTAGTGTTAATTCAGGCGTTCCACAAGGTTATGTACTTGGCCCGTTACTGTTTCTACTGTACATAAACGATTTGCCTAATAACGTCACCTGTGAAATTCGTCTGTACGCGGATGATTGTGTTTTGTATGAACCCATCGACTCTCCTGAAGCCCATTATCGTCTAAATGACTCATTACTAAATTTTGTGAATGGTGTGCAACCTGGCAAATGAGTATAAATTTTAACAAATCTGTGCTTATGTCTTTCACGAATAGTAAGTCCCCTTCCTGCTTCACGTACTCGTTTAACGGATCCACCTGAAAAAAAGTAACAGAATACAAATATCTTGGTGTTGTTCTTTCTAGCAATTTATCTTAGTCTCAGCATATTAACCTTATCTGCACAAAATCTTTAAAAAAGTTAGGTTATTTAAGACGAACACTGTCCCAATCCCCCAAAAGCACTAAATTACTAATGTATAAAACACTGATTCGTCCTATACTTGACTACGCATGCCCCGTATGGAATCCACACAAGCAGGGTGAAATCGATAGAATTGAGGCTATTCAAAAAAAAGCTATCAGATTTATTTGTAACCACTATGATCGCTACTTTTCACCTTCCCTTGCCCTGTCTTCTCTTGAACTAACCACATTACGCATGCGCCGTCTAAAAGATTCTATGAAACTGCTTTACTGTTTTATTAACTCGGTCTATCGCATGTCCCACAATACCTACATCTCATTTGCCTCGCCGTCCACAACTAGAAGTAATCACCACCTTAATATCAAGCCTTACCATTGTCGAACTAACACATTCAAATTTAGTTTTTTTCCTTTCACTGCCGAAATGTGGAATCAACTGTCCGGTGATATTCGCTCCCTTCCGCTGGAAAATTGTTTACTTGCCCTTGCTGATTTGCGTTAAGTGTTCTTTTGTTTTATTGCTCTGTTGATCTGTTTGTTTGTTATTTTTTTCTTTTTTCATTCTGCAAATGCTCACTCCTGCCATAGCCCCAAATTGGGGGCTGCAGTATGTATAAATAAATAAATAAATAAATAAATAAATAAATAAATAAATAAATAAATAAATAAATAAATAAATAAATAAATAAATAAATAAATAAATGTTTCTGGTGAACGGGCTTGGCGCCATCGCGGTGGCTAGGACCCCACTGCAACATGGAAGGATAAGCGGGAAGCGGCTCTGGTGAACGAAACTGGCGGTCCGAGCCACGCAGTGAGGTCGCGTAAGCTTGAAAGATGCATGGGGTGGCCGGCCTTTGCTATGTCTCGAAGGAAGTGGCAGATGCTAATTACGAGGAGGAGATTGCCGGATCCGCCAACGAGGGCTCACAGTCGCTGGCTTGTTTTTTCGGTGCTGCTTTTCGCTCACGTTCGCATCATCACCAACACCGGAAGGTTGTTCAGCGCATTTGTGAGCAGAAAAGATTCTTTCGAGGTGTCGTCAGAACTAAGGAGTGCGTTTCTTTCGCCACTGTCTCTGCGTCAGAAATGAAGTGCGCACAGTCTGTTGCGTCAACGTTTGGTGGCTCTGTCCACATGGTACACCGGGTAGGGCAGGATGCTCGAGAAAAGACGGCAGCACGTTTACATGCGATGATATCAGCGTCCTGGGCTCATACAAGTCCATTCCGCCGACCCTATGCCAGACACCTCTAATGTGCTGCAAGCCCTCTTCTTTTTTCAGCTCTGTTCGGACTATTTGAGGCTGCTTCTTCGTTTTTTCCGCTCCTCTTCTTATATCTTCCTGCTCATTCAGCACGAGGTGGCCATCGGTACATGCAGCCAACGATTGTAGTTTGAAATCGTGGATGTAGCTCTGATGAGTGGAAGAAGTTGGAGATGGTCATGGAGTCGTCCACCTTCTCAATTGGTAACGTGTCATGCATTGGATGCGTAGGCTCGTTCAAGTCCCGAAGGGGAGATGGTATTGGGGCCGATCTTACAATCTCCTAGCCGTTTAGATATTGCTATCAATACCAAAATTGGTATGGCATAACAATACTGCATGATGAGCAAAACTGACTAGTCATAACATGAAAATTATGACATGTATGACATGAATGTCATTATATACATTTCATGACCTCACTGATCTCGAGGTGGTTTCGTTCACATGACATGTTGCGAAACTGGTAACCTGATGACATGACTGCATGCCGAACAAAAGTGAGAGACTCTAACGTGGAAATCATGACATAATTGTCATGTAAATTATGGCTACACGCCACGCTCATGGTGCGCTCGCGGTCGTTTCACTAGCCTCGCGCATACGATATTTGGTATTACGGGGCGTAAATGGATGACAAGGTATCTGAGTGGTGCAAACATGATTGTCATGAGATGTTTGTCATGTAAACACATGACCACATTCCACGCTCATGATGCATTCACGGCCGTTTCTCTAGCTTCACGTGTACCAAACTTTGTATTACGTGATGCGAACGGACGACGAAGGTAATTGACACGCACAATCATGATAATCATGGCATGTGTGTCATGTGAAACATGACTACATGCTACGCTCATTGTACACTCATGGTATTTCGCTAACTTCCCCTATACTAATTTTGGCATTACGTGACGTGAATATTACTGGTACAAACATGATAATTATTACGTACGTGTCTTGTAAAAATATGACAACGTACCACGCTCATGAAGCGCTCGCGGCCGTTTTGCTAGCTTCACATATACCAAATTTGGTATCACGTGACGTGAATTGACGATGAATGTAAGTGCACGTCCAAACATAATAATCATGACATAGAAGTCACGTAAGGCATAATTTATGCCCGCCTCGTAACGTTGTTCTGATTTTAAAGTGACATATCATCCTTCCTCATTCGTGCTTCGCATATCATCGATTCCCACTATACGTGGGATCTGCCAATGTTTTACCTGGACAATTGCGCTGTAGTTATAGGGTGCACGCAGGTCACCTCACTCGCTGGAGTATCTCCATAAAAAAAGCACGCTTTTCAAACACAGTGAAGTAACTGTTTTGACATCAGTTCTTCGGGCTCATCCTGCAAATTCCTGTGCGTGTACACATGATTTGGTGCGCCCTTTGTGTTTGCGCAGCACATTGAGTGTTGAGCTGTGAGCACTATTAGCTATTCCTGTGTGTGTGCTTTTTGCACGTTCTTTATTCTTACGCAACGCGCTCCACGTTTCGATGTGGGTGCCGCTTTTCGTGAGACATTCCAATTTGTTTCTATCGCATTCATTGTTTCTCCCTTGCGGTGAAACTGTGACTTTTTAGTACAATTTTGTTACTGTAACAACAATAATCAATCAATAAACTATTTCATGAATCAATAGATCAATTAACCAATCAGTCAATTTTTTAACGTGCCAGGAACGACCCTGCAGGAGGTCTTAGTGCAGGCGAACGCAAATATAAAACAATACAAATAAACAGTGCAATGCGTATTGTTTCAAAGGTCTCTTCAAAAAACTCTTGTGGAAAGTCAAATAAAGAGTGAAAATACACAGAAAAAAGAAATCAGCGAAAATGGCAAGGGTACAAAGACAAAGCGAGAATCATAGAAAAGAAGTGAAAATAAAGGGGAATAAACACAACTATGTAGAAACCTTTCTCAAAAAACTGAAAGGGAAGAATCTGTACATTGTGAAAAACTATGCCAAGACAGTGCAGAGCTGAAATAAAAACACTGGCAGCGGACTGTGAAAAATATCAAGATCTTGAAAGTTCAAAGAAATCGGCAGGTACAAGAAATGGTCGATTCTTCTTCGCTAACTTACGCAGAACCGGAAAATTATGACAACATAAAAGTAAAGGACAGGATGGCATACTGTGAACTGAGAAGTTATGGGCAGGATAGCATATTGTGAACTAGTTTGTAAAGAAATAGTAAATCAGTGCGGTTTCGTCGGCAGTGAAGCAGTGGCAACGATAATAATCTGGCAGTGTTATAACAAGATCCACCGTTATTTTAAGCAAAATGATGATTGTAAATGTCTAGTAGTGTTTTTGAACTCGCACAATGGCGTCAATGGCAGATTTAGCAATGTAATTTCAAATAACAGATGCTTGTTCAAGTTGAGCAAGACATATGGCGGTGTACAATTTGTGGAGGGCTGTAAAAGAACTGAATTGCCGAGTGGTTTTGCAAACACAACCGAGAGAATGAATGTATCGCGTGAGAGTACCTTCGGTGTGAACAGAAAAACTGAGCATGCTATCAGAAAGAACTCATATACGTTACATAACGGCACGGTTTAGACAGAATATGGAAATTACACGATGGATGTTTTGCTAGATATATTCATGAATTTGGTCTTTGAGGTATTCAGGTTGTGACACCATTCAGAGAAATAACACAAATTTGCTACAGCAAACGGCAGTCGGCAACTGAATTAATTTCCTTAAATATCTCAAAGTCATCAGCATGCAAGAGAAAAGAAGAATAGCGAATCGCTAAATAAACGTCATCAACAAAACTTGAAAATAAGAGTGGGCCTAATACCGACCGTTGAGAGACTCCACTAGTAACTTTTTACAACGAAGACGTTTGGCCATTCACGGCAAAATAACATGGTCCATTAAGCAGATAGCTCTGCAAGAGATTCACAATAGAGGAGTAAATATCAATGTTGGCATGTTTAACCAAAAATAGAGAATTGCTGGCTACGTCAAAAGCCTTGATCAGGTCACAGTAAACTGCGAGAAATAGGATGAATAGGAGAACAGATTTGCGCCATACTTTAGTGGCCAGGGGTAAAACCGTTCTGATTAGGAATCAATGAAATATTCACGCTAACGTAAAATATGTTGTGAAGAGCCAGATGAAATATCTTCGATGTGGCACACAGTAGAGAAATCGGGTGGTACTTAAAAAGATCAGTCTTGCAGTTCGACTTAAACACTGGACAACAAACCCAGTTTGTTGTCCAGTGTTTAAGGAACTGGGAAATATGGAAGCATTCAGACAGTTAAATATTGTAGTCAGTACTGGGCCAAATATGCTACCATAAGCTTTTAGTATAGCAGAACGGATGCCTGAGGAAGGTTTTAAGCGCTTAATGCATGAGCAGGTGAGCTTTTCATCCAGCAATAGACCATTAGGTGTGCTAACTGTCTTAAGTGGTCGTACTACCTAAGTCCTAGAGAGTCAGGTCTTACAAACAGATGAAAAATGCGTGGCAAAACTACTAGCGACGGCATGCGCTTCGACACTGTCCGAGTGCATGGTAGCCTGGACTCCCCACTTATGCTAGATCGTTTGCGTACATACTTGCAAAACTGAGCTGGCCTGTTACAAAAAAAATTCTAATAATGCAAGGTATAAAATTTGGTCCCGTTTATATAGGCATTTCAATAAAGCTCGGAAATAGCTGAACTCTTCCTACCACTTGCTGAATGGAAAACATTTAGCGTTCCCGTGTGTGCTATCTTTACGCTTCAGTGCACTTATAATTTAAGGGGAGAACCAAGAGGTATATCTACGATGTGTATATTGTGGTATAAAATTACGCATGCTCCTTGACACAAGCTCCGTAAATTCCTTCACTTGTTCAGCACCATTTGGTTTGTCGGTAGCTTGTGACCAATCAACGGCTGACAAGTAATGATAAAATCCCGGGTATAGTTCCCTCTCTTGAACGCAAATCTTGAAGAATGTTTAAAATGAATACTGTGTAGCTCATTGTTTCGGCTCATACAGATAATCGTACATGAAGTGGTGGGTGGAATTTGTCAGGACGAACAAGAGAGATGTCGGAGCGTGCAATTTCAATGGGTTTAGCGGACAGAGGTCTACGACGTTGTCTTTTCAATTGACGACCGTGTTATGTTGCAGTCGAAAATTAAACGGCTGAAATATCTAAGAGTAGGCTGCACCCTTCCTCGATGAAAGGACTATAATAAGAAGCGTTAAGCGTGCTCCAGTCAATTCCAGGTACACTGAAGTCACCCAGAGCAACTGTGCCCACAATGAGATGAAAACACACGTTCAATGAAAGACATGACACAATGAAACAAGGCAGGGAAATGCTGGGTGCTAAATAGAAACATGCAATCAACAATTTTTCTCGGCGCTCAGGGCAGATATCTAACCAAATAGATTCTTTGAAAGAGTCCGTGCTTGTCTTTCGGTCTAAGAGATTTCAGTGAACTGCCAGTGGCAATCAGCATGCCACCGCCTTTCTTTTGGGTTTCACTGAAAACTATAGGCTGTTGCGGATTGTGGTGAAAGTCAAAACAAAAAAAGTCAGATGAGGAAATTTCAGGGCCAAGCCGGATTTCAGAAACAGCGATATTAGGAAAAGAAGACGAAATAACATTGGTGAAAAACTCGTTGGTCTTCGCTCGTAGACCGCAAGCATTGTGGCACACAGTGTTCACGTTACACGGCAATTTTGACACTTGACATCAGCTGAGAGGGCTGAAGCGGTCGTCGTGCAGCACTCCACGAAACAATTGAAGAGGCATCCCTGAGGCAGCATCGAAGCGTGATTCAAGCGCTGTAAAGTGACATTGTAAACCTTGATGTAAAACGATTAATAGGTCTGAAATTCAGTTTAAAAGCACCGGCAAGAGATGAAAGACAGATCCTTTAAAGTAATATGTTTTCTGATGTCGGCAGCACTGGTGTCCGGGCTCAGCTTAGAAAGAAAAATGACCTTGGACCGCTGGGGCCGATGTGGCCGTTGAGCAACAGAAAGATCCAAAGAGGTCATTGGCTCAAACACGAGGCAGGTTTCATCTTTCTATCACATTCAAGTGGAAAAGGAGCCACTAGTGCTTGTCGTTCTGTGTTTTTTTACTTTGTGTTTGTGTTATTTGCGGCCAAAGCATGTCAGTAAGCAAGTACCAACTAGGCCAACAATCAGTATTGTTACAAGAGGCTGTCGCAGGAATCAAACTGCGTCGCTCGGACGTGTCTTGAGGTGGCCGTGAATTCGAAAGACAAGTACTATTGGAGAGAGGTAGTCCAGAGTGCGCAGGCGGCTTGGAAATCGCAAATAAGTCACCAATAATAATAATAATAATAATAATAATAATAATAATAATAATAATAATAATAATAATAATAATAATAATAATAATAATAATAATAATAATAATAATAATAATAATAATAATAATAATAATAATAATAATAATAATAATAATGTTATTACATTAACAATAATAATATTGTTAAATAAATGCATATCTTTATGCATTCATTGTTGTTTTCGTGTAAATGAAGTACACGTTCCCTAAATGTTGTATCTGCTTATGCCACATTTCACAAGTGAATGAATGAATGAATGAATGAATGAATGAATGAATGAATGAATACGGCAGCCCACCTCAAGCCCATTTCATACAGATGGGTGCTTTAAATAAATCAAAAAGTGATTGGAAATTGGGTAGAAGTTACATGTTCTGGCATTGAAAAATGTTGTTCAATACCTCACAATCCTTTATGACGTCGAAGACGTCAAGAGGTACAGCGTGGCACGTCTTGCTGACCACAATGGTGCATCCCCGGTGCAGCGCCGCAAGCCATAAGTAGACCATCGTGAGATAGCAGATGGCGCAGTCACCCAGCCAGATGTCATTCGAGGAAAACAGTTCACCGGAGCTAAGAGAAAACATGTTCAAGAAAACGGCTATAGCCCGAATCTTGTTGTGATCAATCGCTGTCACTTGCATATTCCAGGAAAATAAAGCACGGCTGATCCCTCCGTCATAAAAAAAACGGTATAGCGCAAAAGTGAAACGACCTTAGCAAAGGTAGCTGAGCATTTCGTTGCTTATTGATACATGAGAGCAAGTACAATGTCCATTGACGCTTCGCTGGTAAAGCACCATGTGACGCGGTTGCAACCAGGTTGTAGTGGTGAATTTCCATCCCCACGACTAACGCCCGTAATTATATTTTAACCATTGAAGTAGCCCAAGATATACCTGGATACAGCATGTCATGAGCCCTGTGCAACGATGGCATTAATTGGATCGGGTCCGGACCGGGCACGCTTTCGCGAGTTTGAAGCCTGGATCAGCCTCAGGCCTGATTCGGGCCCTTATTAGACCCGTGTCTCATGGTTATTGGTATTATCGCGTGCATACACTCTTTTGCTGTGTTTTTTATGGGGTCTAACGCCATGGTGCGACCCATGCTATGTGAGGCGCCCTATATAGGTCAGGGCTCCGGGTAGTTTAGAACACCATGAATGCATTAGCGTGTGTGGTAATTGCACAGTACAAGACGTCTACCATTTTGCTCCATCGTTGTGCTACATGTTCAGCAAACTCTTAGTTTCCACTACTTTGCGAAAGAAGCTCTTGTGTACTGTGTAAGGAAAGGCTTGTCAGGTGGTACTGCTGCAAGAGCAACTGCCTGTAGATTAATGTACACAATATGTGCGTGTATGTATCTTGGGAAACATTGCGCGTATGACGCTACGCTCTTATACCCACCGCTTGTTTTTCCCCCTGCGTGACTCCGTCGACTGGCCAACGTGACTTGTGGGTCAATAATATATCAGGAGCTGTTTTTCGCGCAGTTTAGGTGCCAGATGCGGAGTGACTCTCATCCCAGGCGCGCCAATCGATGCAAATGTCGTCAATTCTTCGTGGTAGCAAGGCAGTTTCAAATATTCAGCATCTGGCAATCAATATATATTTCAAATGCCCTTCGTATAGAGCATATTTTTGCTTATTTTTACAGCCCCTTTTGTCTTTGTCATACTTCGTAAGTAATTCGCAAGTGTCCTAATTGGTCGATATGCAAGCAAATGGCACTCAGACACGTGGAAGCGCTCGGGAAAAGTAAGAGCTCTAAGGAAGGTGATGATTACGATGATCGTTTGCTGCTGTACTTTTTGTAACAGGCAGATGTACCGGTACAGATGTATCACATTTTTTACCGCATAAATCTCTGAATGCTCCAGTCACACCCGGTGTTGAGGAACGTTTAATTATTTGAAACTTTTTCCTCCAGCTTCTGCCGTTTTCTGGATATTACAGAAAAAGTAAAACATAAAAACTGAAGACATGATTGCGAACGTTTCTAAAAAAATAGCTCATTCAGGTTGTACGTGCTTAGCTTAATTCTCCTTGGTGTCCGCAGAAATCCAACTTGCTTGCGTCACATAGTTTTGCGAGCTGCATAGTTTCTGCATTACCGCGACCTGAGAGGCCCACATACACTGCGTATCATGTTTGGAGTCTCAGCTGACTCTCTCATGTACTCAGTCCTGACCATGCTATCTTATTTTTGAATTTCAAAGAACCACTGCAAAGTATAATACCAAATCAAACCAAATCAAAATTGCAGACATCTACACTCAGAGTCCACATGAAGTGCATGTAAGCTGGGGCTGTTGAGTAGTAATAGCAAGTCTCTTGCTTTATTACAAAATAGGATAAACAAAAATCGAAATACTTGTCGCTTGGCTCGTCAAAGTGTGCCTGGCTTTTAAATGCGAAGCATTTCTCTGCGTGCGGCAAGCCCTTTTAGCCTATCTATCTATCTATCTATCTATCTATCTATCTATCTATCTATCTATCTATCTATCTATCTATCTATCTATCTATCTATCTATCTATCTATCTATCTATCTATCTATCTATCTATCTATCTATCTATCTATCTATCTATCTATCTATCTATCTATCTATCTATCTATCTATCTATCTATCTATCTATCTATCTATCTATCTATCTATCTATCTATCTGTCTGTCTGTCTGTCTGTCTGTCTGTCTGTCTGTCTGTCTGTCTGTCTGTCTGTCTGTCTGTCTGTCTGTCTGTCTGTCTGTCTGTCTGTCTATCTATCTATCTATCTATCTATCTATCTATCTATCTATCTATCTATCTATCTATCTATCTATCTATCTATCTATCTATCTATCTATCTATCTATCTATCTATCTATCTATCTATCTATCTATCTATCTATCTATCTATCTATCTATCTATCTATCTATCTATCTATCTATCTATCTATCTATCTATCTAACTTTTGAGCATGAAAACGTGATGTGCGCTGGGGACAGTTGCTTACCAAGGTATCGACAGGACAGCTTTATGTAACGCTATGCACCCTGGTGTTTTCCGGCCAGAAGCAGCTAAAGCGCGTTTTTTTTGCTTTATTCCATTTCGCAAGAAACGCATTTTGCAAAAGACTTGCTACTTCTACTCAACAGCCCCAGCTTATATGCACTTCATGTAGACTCCGAGCGTAGATCTCTGGCATTTTTTTTTCACTTTATGATGGTATTATACTATAATGAAGTTCTTTGCAATTCAAATCCCCCCCCCCTTCCCCCCTTGGCGTCCAACCTCTAAGTACTCGCGAAACGACGAAAAGTGCCCAGTGCCCTACCCACTGATAATGCCCCGCAACTGCCTCCGATGGCTCACTCCTAATAACAAAGACTGAGCGATGGATGCACTTGTGGGCCATTGTGCAAACGCGCCTTACATATTTCCCACGTATATGCCCTTCCGCTCCGTGCTCTCTGTTGGCCAAGCGGGTGGTGCTGAGTGCTCGAGAGAAGTAATGCGGCATGACGCAGTTGAAGCATGGCGTCTTAGATTGCGCGCCGGCACGCAAGAGCAGTGACCGAGCGTGCATCGGAGAGTCGCCGACACAGTTATGTTGCCTTTCGCCCAGTTAGCGCCCGACAGCTCGTTGTTGAAGTCGTGCAGCTTCCACATGCACCAAATATGTTTCACCACCGACTAATTCGAGAGTGATAGCACCGACCTAATTAATAATTGGTTTGAACTGCAGCAAGGCAATTATGTCGATGGGTAATCTCGTGTCTTGGTGGAGCGAAATTCAGGCCAGCAGATATACGAACATATGTGTCCCACGTTGCTGAAGCGCAGTATGCATGAGCGCTGGCGTAGGTTTCAAGAGCGCACACCGTTCATTTTCTCTGCATATTTGACGATGTTGGAAGACGTGCATTTCGAGCAGCAGTACTTAGTGTGGGCTTGTTGATGTTCTTCTTTTGCGCGATTGATGATATGCCGTGTTCCGGTATATGGTAAAAGCCTCAGATATCACAATTGTTAAATGATGATCATGGGTGATAGTTATTGTGATGAAGACGGGCCACTGGGCGTCAACGTGGCTGTATACACGTCCAACAATGTTGTAGCTGGAAAACACTAATAGGAATTGCACAAGCTCTCATATATCAGTGCACATTAAGCACTATAGCATACTTCTATGAAGACGCGTTTGCTTTCATATTAAACCAATTCATATGAGGGAGGGATGAGGCATGTTTTCTTTTTTCCACCTCTGTTATTCGATAATTCCAGTGACTACAGGTGGCGCGATAGTAGGTCAAAATGGCGGACGAGATGGTGCTGAAGTGCGCGTCTCAGGCAGCAAAGCTCATGAGGCCCCCTAGTTTCGCTGCAGACCACCCTTTCTCTCCCTAAAAAAAACGCATATATGTTTGAATGAAAACGAATAAGTGCCTATGAATACCGCCAGACCAAACTACTGCGCAGAATTATCACCATATTCCAGATTCAGAGGAAAGCCGCGTGGCACCGCCTGTGTCGCTGAAATGACTGAATCCCAGATGGGGCTGATAGTATAACTAAATGAAATGAACGAAAAAAAAAGAAAGACAAAGAAGACTACTTACGCAAGACCCACAATATGACGCAGAAGGCGCTCTTCACTATACTCGGCGCCTTTGGGTGCACCCGTTGTGCCCGTGGTCCACTTCACAAAAGTGCAGCCACCTGTTTCAAACTCGCTTTCGTGGGGTAGTAATTCCTCATTTTCGATTATTTCTGAGACGCTGTTGAATCCAGGTCGTTTCTCACCAACTAAAAATGCCTTCTGCGAGGGATTAACAACGAAAAGGCGAAAATATGGCTTAGTCAGAAAAGAAACGACAGCCTAAATGAAACATATCGAAACAATCCGACCTTTCTCTAACACTTCGTCACGTATACGCACCTATAGAACAGTAGCCTTATGGCGTAAAGTTAGCGTAATTCATTGACTCATACTTTCAGTGACTATAATGCTAGTTTCTACGGACAACAAGTATGCTTTTCAAAAGTTTCTTTTTCTAGAAAAAGCTGCGTTCCTTGTGCATTTACAGGAGCTGTGGCTTCACGTGCCACGCTGTAAAGTGCCGTCTCCTCTTGAAGCCAAGCGCTCTCCGGTTTTGTTCGCTGACTAAAGGAGGAGGCTACAACGGCATCGTATGGCGTTTAATCTCATGACGTCACGCCATAATATGTGACTTCATGAAAGAGTTTAAAATTTTGTGATCTCTACGTCACGATGACGTTAACACTTAATGTAATTTTTTGCGTCACTCGTCCCTGACGCTGCGGGACGCTGATGGTCAAATTTTCAGGTTTATGAGGCAATTAAGTCTTTGGCCATAATAAACGCTTACTACAATAAACAAAGTCACCGATTTGCCGCCACAAAGGCGAAGAAATGAACGTTATAGCAAGAATTTGGAAGTTCACATGCAGAACGGTAAGCAGATTGAAACGTGCCCTGCGTTTCTCAGGCACAAAAGACACGCGAAACGTGCTCACAGGTACAGATGAACGCCAATAAGCGTCTCAGTTGTTACTTCGCTGTGTATGAAAAGTGCACCTTTTTCGCAAACGAAGACTGTGCAACGATTTCAGTGACCTTTGTGTGCCCGGTAATTACAACAGAATTGTTCCAGTGAAAGCGCAAGGCCAGCCAAGGCGTATGATTGTCCCCACCAAAAGATAAGCAAGCGCAGGTTTGAGCATCCACCCTGCCTCTGCTCCGTGGGGCAAAGTACGTGTGGGAGATGAGAGCACGTGCCGTTGCGTCGTGACAATGTGGCGTTACAGTGAAAGTTCAAGGTCAGCCAAGGTGTATGATTGTCCCCACCAAAAGATGAGCAAGCGCAGGTATGAGCATCCACCCTGCCTCTGCTCCGCGGGGCAAAGTACGTGTAGGAGATTAGAGCACGTGCCGTTGCGTCGTGACAATGTGGCGATGCGCGCTCATTGTGCCATCTTGCTTCTAATGCTTAAAACATAATAGTTCCCCCAAAATGCCCATCACCAACGGTGTGTTAGATATAATTAGTTTGCCGCTTGAATGTTGAAGAAGCTGCTTCTTCGTGGCTTAGTGGCTAAGGCCTCATGCTCTCAATTCTAAAGTCCGACGTTCGATTCCGCGCACCGGTGCGTTGTTCTGAATTATTTTTCTTTTTTTGCGTTTTCATACATAAAGGTACGTATACATATACGGTGAGTGATGCGACGCTTGCAGCAAAATCCAGCCGAGAATGTCCATGTAATTGCTATCGCAATAAAATACTACACCATCTCCGACTAAAGGAAACCATGTGGCGATGCAAGGCAGCGCTGCTGTTCACTTGAGTTTCCATTTGATGTTTCCATTTGTATGCTTCCGTGTATATTTCATTTGTGTGTGGAATTGTGTGTATGTTGTGTACCGCTTATGCTCTCCCTCCCTCCCATTTGTGTGTATTTACCTGTGTGTGCCGCAAAGTGAACACCCAGCGCTGCTTCACATCCCCACATGGTTCTCTTTAGTGGGAGATGGTGTAGTTCTTTTGAAAACGGCGCGTGTGTTATGTTATTATTGTGAAAACTATAGACCATGGGCTTAACGGGACCATGCTTTCGCATCTGACAGCTAACCTGAACTCATTACAAATTTACTTGCTCCTAATTCGCTTAATGTGGATAACCTTGATCCCGCTTAATTCACATGGCTTAATATGAATATACTCATTTATCCATCTGGATAGAGAAGGAGACCGTTGTACGCGCTGTTGTTGCGTCTTTATTTATAAGACTGTACGTAATTCCCAGCGTTGTCGCACGCGGAGTTTTGAAGCTTAGCTCGGAGTTTGGGGTCTGCTTGCTGGTGTTGCCGTTTAAGTTCAGCTTCGCGAGCTCTCGTCTTTTGGTCAGCAGTGCTGCTTACGCTGCTTGCGCTGCTGTCACAGCATATGTTACGGATACCGCTACAACTGGCACTAACGTTGTCGTCCATAGCGCCGCAGCAAAGGAGAGTGCAGAGTTTACATTTCCGCATGTTTTTGAGAGGCACCCAGCCAGCTAACGGTCGAGAGTGAGGAGCGAGGACATGAGAGGGGGCGCATGGAGGAGAGAGAGTGAGCAGCGAGAGAAGGAGTGGCAAAGCACTGCACCTACTCTCTCCTACAGTCTCTCGCACCACATACTCCGGTTGCTATGGGCGAGGGAAGGCGCGTGCCCATAGCTGTTGCTATGAGAGAGGGATTGAGAGCGGAGACAACACCTGCCGGCGCGCAGACACCGCCGCGGACGACGCTGGATGCCTTACACAGCCCAACTAAGAAATACATTTGCATTAAAAAATTCCATCAGCGAGAATCGCCTCGCCGTGGTGGCGTAGTGGCTAAGGAACTCGGCTGCTGAGCCGCAGGTCGCGGAATCGAATGCCGACTGCGGCGGCTGCATTTTCGATGGAGGCGAAAATGCTGTAGGCCCGTGGGCTCAAATTTGGGTCCCCAGGTGGTCGAAATTTTTGGAGCCCTCCACTTCGGCTTCTCTCATGATCATTTAGTGGTTTTAGGACGTAAGTTTCCATATAATATCATTATTAAAGGGTTGTCCAGTTTCGCACGATTTGCGCCCTTTCGCACTTTGACGTTCACGCTAAAAAGCAGTTCATGACATGCAATGCAAAAAGTCATACTTTTGGCACAACGGCGAAGCAAAGAATGCGATAGCAACAGATTGGATTGTGAGTCGACGGGGTAACCGCCCTTCATTGATGGGATATCGACGAAGAATGCGGACGCACTAACCACCAAGACAGTGTGCCCTTTATGACGTGTGTTTCTTGCGATTAAGACTTCTATATAGAATTTGTTTAATTCACCGTTTGGTCACGCAGAGTATGCAACCAGTGAATTGCCATCGGCCATACGATGCTGAATGCGCCGGTTCTCGTCCGAACCAGTGAATTGCTCACCAGTAGAAGTTGATTACATGGTACTACATGTGTATAATGTGATCAAAAGGTTTTGTTTGTTGTTGCTTTGATTAACAAAAAACCTAAATGGGACATCTCGACACACCTGTCGCGTAGTCGCGACACACATCGAGAGCTATGTGGAGGATTCTTGGTAACCAACGAGTCAGAGAGAAAACTTCCTAACCCTGCGTAGAGGTTACCAATGAGCTCATGGATGGGATTTTGAGTTCTCAAAACAGACAGACAGTAAGCGAAAGAAAGAAGAATTGAACCCCGAAGAGCTAGCTCCGCAGCCATGTCGTCAGCGCTGCGCAGGAGTGTCTTGTGCGGGACGTTGTTGGTGTTCACCATAAAAAAAAAAACTGGTCTTCACGATAGCTGTAGAGGTACTATGATCGATACCCAGCACCTCCACCAGTTATAATGGTGAGCTGAAACACGCCTTCGTCAACACATATTGTATTATGAGACAGTATGCGCTCACCTAGCTAGCGTGAACGCTAGTTCACTATAGTGAACACTAACAACGTACAGCCCGAGCCACTCCTGCTTAGCGCTGACGATACAGCTGCGGAGCTCTTTAGGGTGCACTTCTTCAGTACATAAGTAATAGATCTTTGAAGCAGAAAAAAAGTTGCACACTCGCCTTGATATTGCTGCTGGTAATAATTCGAGCGAACATTTCGGCATGACTTGCATCAGTGAGAACATGAGTGGCGCCAGACCTCTCTATTTTGTCCCCAATGTCATCTGAAAATAGATGTACGCTGTGATATCTGTTCTTTTTTTTTTTCAAGTTTTGCAGAATGCTATTTTAGTTGTCGATTGCTTGGCTTTCCTGAACTAAATAATGACGTTTATTTTCCAAGTGTGTCCTCTTGGAGCCAACAAAATGCTGTGTTCCAAACCTTGTCCTGTGTTTTAAAAAAAAGAGGATAAAGAAACTGGAGAGTGGCGAAGCATGTATACTGAAGGGTTGCGAACATGGGAAGGGGTGGCGTGCGCAGTGCTTTGAGAAAGAGAGAGACATTTCTTCGATTAGGCACCAATTGTTCGAAGCCTAAAACCATGGCACTTAGGGAAGGCCATTCCCGCTTCCCTAACATCACCGCAAAACTGCGTTGAAATGCAGCTTAATGATGATGATAATGATGATGATGATGATGCCTTTATACTAATGGCTCATACCCACTCAGTGGGGTTCACCAAGACATGGTTATATGAACTTTTTACACCTTTCACGTAATAAATAATGCTAAGAAAAGGAGGAAAGAACCTACTTAACAACAAAAAGAGTGATAATCCCTTGCTCCCTTTCCGACAACACAATATAGCCCTTATTTTGACTGTTAATTGCAGTATACTATCGAACACGTTGAAATGTATGTTTTCAACTTCGTGATTAATACACCCTATGCAAAGGTGCTTTTTCCTGGCATTCCCGGCTTCAGTTAGCTTCGGTATGTAGAGAGGGCAGCGCCACTGACGTCTCCGGCTCTTTTCACTGCTACCTTGTTCATTTTTCATGGGATTCATCCAATTTTTGTGTTTTATAAACGTTCAGGATTGACCGTGATGGCACCGACAAGCCGCGACCCTACGGCGTTGGGCACCTAAGAGCGTTCGCGCTATTTAATGCGAACATTAGAGCCTTTCCCGATGTCTTTTAGCCAGCTCCAAACAGCGCTTACTCACTAAACGTTTTCGGCACTCGGCGCACGCTCTCGCATTGTTGAAATGCTTGACACTGGCTTGCAGCGGCTTCAGGCGGCCACAGTGACCTCCTTACAATAAATTTGGCCATGTCATACTTTTATGGAATTTGTTAAGCCGCATCGTTACCACTTGCGAGATATTCAGCATGCATTTAGTAGCACGCACAGAAAACACGGACACTTGTATTTGTTTCTTATTAGCATCGCTGAAACATCAATAATTATACCTATAGTCGCCTAAAAGTTTGCTCACGAGGGCAATAAGCGAGGCAAAGGAGTTTCCAGGCACGAATACTACTGAAATAGAAAGAAAAATAATTTAGATTCATCACACTCCAGAAAAGACGCCAGGCCTGTGCGGAACCACAGTCACAGCGAAAGCTGGAAGAGCGTCCTTTCAGAGCCTTTTCTTAATGCTCATTGGGCAACTGCTGCAAGCACACTTTCTGGGTACCCACTACGCCATAAATAGACATAATTATTGTGTAGTAGGCTAGCATTACCTATGCTATCCTTCATTATTCTTCAGAGAAGCGGGGTATCCGCTACACGCTTGCTCGGAATTTTGTGCAAATTTTTATGCATGGCTGACGAGGACGAAAAATTATTTCTGGAGGGGGTATGCGCCACAGTTAATAGGTGATCGAAAACAAGTTTTCTAATAGATTGGGGCATGGAACAACCCACTCGTTACGCCATTCGCATTGTATGATGCCTGGTTGTTCCTTGGATTTTCTGAAACGCTTCATTACTCCTATGAACGTCATTCCTTTCCTGAAATCAAAACTGCCTAAGGCCAGTTTATAAATGAGTTCAAAGTAACGGCGTGTCTCAGTGATAGAATACTGGGCCGGCACACAGTGGACCCGGGTTCTAATCCTATTGTGTCCTTGATGTTTTTTATTTACTTTGCTTGTGATACCGGTTAAGAACACCGGTGGTGGCAGAGAACTATGGCACAGCACGTGACCCGTGTTCTGATATCATAACAGCTTTCGCTGCAAAGCAAAAGCTTCGGAAGGACGATGCGAACGCGAATTTGTGTTTGCTAGACCCGACAATTGACAGGTCTATTTCGTCTGAATTGACAGTTCCCTTTAAGTTACTAAGATGTCATCGAACGCTTTTGTTTGAATATTTCATACGTAGCCCATGAAGAACGCCTGCGCTATCTCACCTTCTCGCCACATGATGTCCGATGTGACAAGAGAGGCTCCTGTGAGCGGTATGCTGCACAGAGCAACAAAGTTTTCGATGGAGTTGCCGAAGTGCACGTAGACCCGGTCGCCTTTTCCAATCCCTTGGCGACGGAATCCCGACGCGCAGCAGCGCAACTTGTCTCGCAGGTTGATGTAAGTCACCTTGTCTTGTCCACATATCTGCGGCAATGCATGCACACCATCAGTGGAATACGTGCAACATGCACACGCGAAACAGATTTCTACGCTAAAGCATTTCAGTGGTTGCATCACATATATCTAATGGCTGCACTGAACATTGGCTCCTGTAAGTGGACTACTGTAATGACACTTCTGAATTTCGATTTCATAAACGAGTATCATGTTCGCGTACATGAGCAGTGCTCTTGTAGACAGAACATCTTTTAACACGTTATACATGCTTCAAGTAGATATTTAGGACGTTTCTCTTCGTCTCCACGTCACCCCACCCTCTGCCTACCTGCTTCATCGATCAAAGTAAATATTTTAAATTGCACCAGTATACACACTTGCCGCTGCCTTTCCAGTTGCCACGCATCAAAATTGCAAGCTCCGAAAATCCAGTGTCACTTGGAGCATTTACAGCATAATTACCATGAAATAATAAGTACGGGCTCAGTTAAGTCTGGTGGGTATGTCAGACTGGCTTGCTTTGGAATGATGATAAAATAATAATAATGTGTTGGGTTTCGCGTTCCCTAACATCAACATATTAGGATACACGCCGTAGAGGAAGGCTCCGGGAGTTCGATCATCTGGTGTTCTTTGATGTGCCCTGACATCGGTCAGTACATGGCCCTCTAACATTTCGTCTCCATCAAAAACGATGAACAGGCCACCGTTAGAATCTGAACATGGCTACGTTCAACTCAAGACCGCTATCTAGGGAGGCTATTCTAGCTGTGCGATTTGAAGAATTAGAGGCTGTGAAATTATATGTAATAAGGCTAAACAAATTTAGAAGGACGCACCAGACTTATACACTGCTGAAAAACGGACACGTCCTATTCTACCGTAGATTAGCTGAGAGAAAACAATTAGGGGTGAGGTTTCTTACACACAATAATATTTCCGTGAATATATAGGAGTAAATAGCGTCGGCGAGAGGGTTCAAGTATCGTTATTTTTTCCCAAAAGCTACAAGATGAAGCTGGGACAGGCCTGCGCGCCTACATCAAGCCAGGATGATCATTTGGTTTAATGCTTCTACGAAGACACACAGTGATCAAATAAAAAAGTAAAGACACAGTACAATATACTAATGAACTACTTTAATGCCAATGTAGGCAAGAAACAGAGCAGAAACCATGCAATGGAGGAATATGGCATCGGCTCTAGAAATGCCAGACGGGAGTTACTAGTAGAGTTCCCAGAATGCCATAATTTACGGATCTTGAATACCTTGTTCAAAAAACAGGCTAACTGCAAGTGGACCTGGCGAAGTCCTAATGTTTAAACTAAAGAAGACATACGTATACGTTAGCACACGTGGACTCTGTGTACTGCGCCGCGGTTGAGCCTCTAACATGGCTGCATGCACATGATGGCCGACATATGGCAGTAATTTTGCATAAGGTGTGTTACATGGAGGGAATCGAGCAGGCTGTAAAAGCGGTACAAGCTTAAAAGCTGCGAAGGCAAACTTGTGCACAGGCAAAAAATTGGATATATGCATTAAGGAACAAGAAAGGAGAATGGTAATTTGGGCTAGTTGGTTTGAATTCATGGTGCTCACGCTGCAGCCCTTATTACCATAAACAAGAAAGGCAATGTCATAACCAATATGGATAGGATAGTCGAGGTGTCGGAGGAATTCTACAGAGAGCTGTGCAGAAGCCGAAACGACCAGGATGAAATCATAAGAAGCAATAATAGCGCAGAGGAATTCGACCTCCTACGAATAACGACAGGGGAAGTAAAGAAAGCCCAAGAAGGAATGCAAAGCGGCAGAGCTGCTAATAAGGACAAGGTAACAACAGACCTGCTCAAACATGACAGAGAAATTATGTTAGACAAACTCAGCAACTTATACACGAAATGTCTCTTGTTGGAAAGGGCACCAGAATATTGGAAGAACGCATAATTTTAATCCATAAATAAGGACACGTCAAGGAGTTGAAAAGTTACAGGTTGATCAGCTTACTTTCCATTCTCTACAAACAATATACAAAAATATTAACTATTAGAATTCAGGCAACATAGGAGCTCATTCAACCAAAATACCAAGCAGGATTTTGTACAGGGTGCTCCTCAATAGACCATATTCGTACATAAATCTTGTAATAGAAAAAAGTTAGCAGACTACAACCAACTTATATACATTGCTTTCGTAGATTACGAGAAGGCGTGTGTCTCAGTCGAGACTTCAGCAGTAATGTGGACATTACGGTATCAGGGCATCGACAAAACCTACATAAACATGCTGGAAAAAATCTACAGTGGATTCACTGCCACCACAGCTCTCCATAAAGAAAGTGACAGAATCCCAATAAAGAAGGGTGTAAGGCAGGGAGACACGGTGTCTCTAATGCTATTCATCGCGTGTTCACAGGAGGTTTCCAGGGGCCTAGATTGGGAAGATTTAGGGATAAGAGTTAATAGAGTGTGTTTTAGTAACGTGCGATTCGCTGATGAGTGATGACATTGTATTGATAATTAATGAGACGAATAAACAACTCATGATTACTGAACTGGACACGCAAAGCAGAATTATGATTGATTTATATGTGGGGTTTAACTTCCCAAAACCACCATATGATTATGAGAGACACCGTAGTGGAGGGCTCCGGAAATTTCGACCACCTGGGGTTCTTCAACGTGCACCACAATCTGAGCACACGGGCCTACAGCATTTTCGCCTCCATCAGAAATGCAGCCGCCGAAGCCGGGATTCAAACCCGCGACCTGCGGATCAGCAGCCGGGTACCTTAGCCACTATACCACCGCGCCGGGGGCTCGGAAAGCAGGCTAGTAGGTCTGAAAATTAATATGCACAAAACTAAAGGAATGTGCAACAGTCTCCACGGAAAAACAGCGCTTTGCGATAGGTGAAGTTGTAAAAGAATATGTATGCTTAGGGCAGGTAGTAACCGCTGAGCCTAACCATGAGAGCGAAATGACTAGAAGAATAAGGATGGCGTGGATCACCTTCGTCAAGCATTGTCAAATCACGAATGGCAATCTGCCGCTAACTCTCAAGGGGAAGGTAAATAACAGCTGCATCTTGCCGGTACTTACCTACGGAGCAGAAACTTGGAGTCTTACAAAGAGGGTTCAGCTTATCTTGAAGACTACGCAGTAATAATGGAAAGAAAAATGATAGGTGTAACCTTACGAGACAAGAAAAGAGCACACTGAGTCAGGAAACAAACCGAGGTGAAGGATATCATAGTTGAAATCAAGATGAAGAAATGTACATAGGCCAGGCACGTAGCTTGTAGGCAGAATAACCGCTGGTCATTAAGGGTAACAAACTGGATTTCTAGAGGAGGGAAACGCACGAAGGGGAGACAGGAAGTTAGGTGGGCCGATAAGATTAAGGAGCTTGCAAGTATAACGTGGCAACGGGAGGACAAGACAGGGTTGATTGGCAGACTATGGCAGAGGCCTTGGCCCTGCAGTGGGCGTAGTAAGGCTGACTATGATATGTTGAAACGCAACAGCCGTGGCCGGGATGTAACCCGTGACTGTCGAGTGAGCACCCGAGTATCATAACCACTGTTCCACCATGACGGGTAGCTTATTGTACAGTGGGCCCCAGCTATCTTTAAACACAGTTTAACATTATGCCGACGCACTGTATGACAACGCGACCAAACGCATATTGCTCACTATATCACAGAGTAATTATTTGTTTTGTTTTCCGCTTAATTGCATAGTTAAGGATGCTTAGACAACTACGTTTTGATGCAAGAAGCAAGCGGTGCAGTAAGAATTTTGCCGCTAGGGCGAAGCAAGGGATGCGATAGCAAGAAGTTGGAATGTCGCGGGAAGAGCACCAACCAGCTAAATACTTGCAGCTTCCCGCTTAAGCACGAAGAGGGGTATCACAACTATAATGGTGGTAGATTTTATGGTGCAAGGGCAACTCAGGCCAAAGAGCACCAAACTCAGGATTGTTAGTGTGACTCTGTTATGAAAACTACTAAAGGTGACAAGAATAAAAGCGTGGTGCAGAAGGCCTAAAGTTAAGTGTAAAGACTATGTGTGATGAGTTTAAAACGGGTAAAATCTGAAGGCTTTACAAAGACGCGCTGCGTCGGCATCTGTCCTTGTCTGGACGAATAATGCATGCTGCATGACATTTGAAAAAAAAAAGCCTCAGTGATTTTCTTATGATTGAGAGAAGGCTGAAATTAGCGATAATATTTAATGGAATGTAGGTCGTCTGCACTATAGCAAAGAACATGAAAACTACTTTTGGGGGAACATTAGATAGTCGTCAAGAAGAAATAGTAGGTGAGGTGCATGGCATGTGGCATTTCTACGGCTCTAGAAAGTAACGCAGTCTTTCTGAATCGGGGCTCGGACACATTCTTATAACACGAACGACAGACAGTGCATCACCACATTTTGCACAGTGTGGTGAATCGTTTAAAAGATGTGAGCGTGTTGCATGTGTACGACCAAAACTGATTCTGCTCAGCGCAACTTCTTGGTGCTTGTTACATTTTTCAGTAGCATACCTTACTATTATTGAATTTACTGTGTGCAGTTTGTTTTCATTCAATCAAGTTTTTGAGTCTCAAGTTTTACTGAAGTTTTACTCAGTCTGCAAAACATCCGATTAGACAATTTCTAGCTTTATATTTGTTAACTATTCGTGTTTTTCTGCTTGCTGCAGATGCCCCCTAAATACAAAAAATTGCCCGCAGCTTCCCTCGGGGGAACACTGAGGAGGATGCGGAGCATATAATTGGTTAACGGGGTGTTAAAGTGCGACTTACTTGGGTCGATGGCTAAATTGGTTAACGTGGTTGTGAAATGGGGTGTTAAATTGCGACTTACTTGGGTCGATGGCTAAATTGGTTAACGTGGTTGTAGGAGGGGGTGTTAAATGAGTGAACACGTACACACGTATGCGAAAGGGCGGCGCTGGTCGAAGGGACGTCGATCATTGTGTTTGTGGATTCGTTGGAATTCATTTCACGCGACCTTGGACGTCGACGCGCCGTACAAACCAACCGACGAGCGGCAACTGAGCGAGCGAGCGCCGACCTTGAGTATATATACAGCGCGACGGCGCATGCACTGTCAGCTGTTGAATGTTCTCGAAGCGCGACGCCACATGCGCGTCCACTGGAGAATCAGGAGAATTGTAGATGTCGAACGCGGTGTGTAGAGGAGGAAGGGTGCACAGATGGTGGAGGAGTGAAGCGCGCGCGGTGTGTAGAGGAGGAAGGGATGCACAGATGGTGGAAGAGTGGGCGACGGCACGACGGCGCATGCGCGCGCGTCAGCTGTCGAATGTTCGAGAAGCGGTGCGGACGGCGCGGACGGCGCGGACGGCGCACTACAAGGCGCGAGTATAAGATGCTTCGGCATCTAATAAAAAATACCACGTGAAAAGCCGAGCAGTGTGCAGCGGACATTAAATGCTGGAGGTCACGACATTATATAGTTGTGTGCGCATACCATTTCATGTGCAGAGGCGCACGGCACATACGGGGCCAACATGCCTAACAATATCTCTGGCGTGCCGCGGGAGGTACGCAGCCACGCCATTTTCGTGATATTGTTTCTTGAAGCCTTTTTCTCGCGGCAAATAAACCAGTCTTGTCGCAAAGTTCAAGAAATGCAGGTATGTTTTTTTCGCTCCTACTTGGGACGAGTACGCTACAAGTGCCATTGCAGGGTGCCTAGGCACGCAAGTGGACGAAAGCCAGTAGGTCGTACACTAGGCTCGTTTCCCCCTCCCCTATACGGATTTTGTTCTTTCTGTCATAGACTATAGATCACAGAATGACATTCGACCACATCTGCCTGCCCAGCCCCCACTACTGAACAAGGAGGTGCATGCCGCCCTCCCCCTCTCCGCCGATGAAAATTTCTGCCTACGCCTTTAGCAAGAGTAAGCGAAAGGCATTAAAGGCATTTGGTCACGTCGCCATATAGTGCATGGACATCTTGTGGAACTCTGGCTAGAGATAGCTGGGACACCCTGTATATCGAAGTATTTTGAAGTGGCAAATAAAATTGATTGATTGATTGATTCAATTATTCATTCATTCATCTTGAACCGGTCTTTCATTTTGTTAAAACACCACTCGACTGCGTTGCGTTGGCTGTTGTTCCTTATTAGCACATTCTAAATACTTTAATACCTCCTGAATGTATTTATTGTTTGTTTATTAAGATCAGTAGATATAGCCACTATTATGCCATCAAAATAATGATTAAGCAAACAGCGAAGACGTTTACGCACATCACAGGCGCTAAGTTTTCTCTATTCTCTGACCCGTATTTTATGTTTTTTTAGCCATACTAGATTCATTCAGCCATTGATAACTAGCCTACGGATAAGTTGTTCTCTAGTACACCTGAGCTTTTGACGCCATCCTCATGAGATGTCCCTTTAACCAAGACGATTTAGTAATCTTACCAAAGCCGTCTTTGATCCATGAGCTGTTAGCGCTTCCATGAGAAAACCGTAGAGCGTCCCATCTTTTGCGAGTGGAATGTACGGATAAGGTGAGTACACGATGCCATCCTCTATGCGTGCTTTCATGTCCTGTAAGCTGAAGAAGAGTATTTTTTATCCCTGGCACAAGTATTTTATTACAAATAATACAGTTTTCTGCAGACTGGGTCATTTATTAAACCATTTTCAGACTATCCAGCCATACTGCACTGATCATGGTGAATGAAGCAAATAAGAATTTTGCGTGAAGGAGAGAGAGAGCTTAAGGGAGTCAGGGAGCTTTGGTTATTACGTGCTTTTTGTATTATTTTTTTCTGTTTCCCAGTCACTTAGTAAAGGCTTGGCCAACTTCGCCCTGATTTTCAGACAGATGGCACATTGTGTGGAGACAAAAACAAAAACGAAAGCAAAAAGCTTTGTTTCAGCAGAGCAACAAAGTAACGACTAATTACCGCACACACTTCCAAAAGTTTCATTAGCATGCGCTTTATTTCTGTGCGTAAGCGCCGTAGAACGGAGACACGTTGCAAACAGGGCGATGCCAAGCGCATGTCTATATATAACACTGTGTTGAGGGAAACATTTGCTAGGCTATTCTAACCCACGCAAATCGCCCCCGCACAGCGCACATCACACGAACAGGCACCGTGAGTATGCGAGTAGTTTTGCCCTATTTTTTCTTCCGAAGACGAAGGTTGCAGGAAGAAATCAACGCCACACACGCTCACTCATTCAACAAGCCTCAGAACACGCTTTATATAAAGTGCGCTGATAGAAAGGCGGGGGGGGGGGGGGGGGGTACTAGAATAGGACAGCCTAACAAGCAATGCGTCCATTGAGCGCACTTTATGGGCACGCGCTCATCCTCGCCATGATTGTAACATGGCTCTATAGAGAAACATACATACATAACGAGCCGACATTCCCGTAGGGCCCTGCGGCCCAGCTACTGCGCTGCTTTCAGCGCCACGAATGGTTGGTTATACCCGGTAACGTACTCAGCATAAATGAAATAACCAAATGTTTTTCTTTCTGACGCCGGGATTTGACATACCCTCATGCTCCGATAGCGAGTGTCTTTACCACTAGGCTACACACTCATGCTTCCACAAAGAGAATACATGTACAGCACATCTAGGCCACACGGTTGTGCCTCTTTGTGCAAAACAAATGCAGAAAGACAACAGTTTCCAGCCATAATTTATTGTTTTCTGTTGTTAGGCATTAAATGTCCTCAGCAGCGCATGATGTGTACAGTGAATATAAGAAAGTGCACACAAATTATTAATATATGTTTTTGAAAAAATTAATGCCAAACTTGGGCATTCAGTGTCTTCCTGAGGAGGCCATTACATGTCTTTAAAAAATTCGGAAGATCCCACGTACCTGGCATTGACGTTATGCGAAGCACGCGGAGAAAAGGTGACCGTGATGCATTTTTTCATTGAGTGATGAAATGACGCTAAATATATGCAGAAATGTTGCACGAGGAGACATATGCTGAAGAGTAGCGGATGTTTATACATAAGCAGTTGTTTGCACTTACGCAATGATGTCAGTTGGATCATTCGTATTTGAAACACCAGAAACTGATATAAAGCGCTAATGCTCGCGAAGATGCTGGCCCTTGACACTGGTACTTAAATCTATTTCAGCGCATCACCTCATTGACGTTAACTCGACGTGAAGGCTGTATGAAAGGAGTACACATGTAATGTTTATAAAATTGTGCAGGCAGCACTGCAACCACTACAGACGTTTTGCGAAGGTTAGTGTGTATTTGAAAAGTAGTTCCGAGACCTGGCGTAGCTCTGTGGTAGAATGCTTGACCGCCACACAGAATGCTTGGGTTCGATTCCTGCTGGGACCCTGAAATTTATTATTTGCGTTCGTCGGGTGGTCAATGCTGTCTATGCCATGTTTTTCTCAACACTGACATTTATTCCATGTCTTCACTGGGTCAAGGCTACTGATGTCCGGTATTGCTTAACGCTCACTCGTTGAAATGGCCCATTTGTGTTCTCGTCATTCCTCGGTAGATACTAAGTGTCAATCACCTGTGGCACATACCCGCTTACCAGCGGCACATACCCGCCCGTGAGTATGTGCCATTGTCTGACGGGAAGTGTTTTATGACGTACGCGATGGGATTGTGACATTATTCATGTCTTGACCAATGCGTCATATTCGTGTAACCATCTTACCCTCCAATTCTAATTTTGGTTCACACCAAGTGAAGGGGGTGACCACGAGAGCACCCAAACCTAAGTGGCTAGATAGATACGCTCAAAGTCGCTGATGTTCGCTAAGAAATGTGTCACATTTAAACGGGGTAAGAGCGAGGATGGGTACGCCATCTAGCAGTTGGTCGAACTCTTTCTTGCTGGGCTCTAGTGGCCACTCTTTATATAGCACATTTCTCTATGATGGCTCTGTCATATGGCGTTGACGCACGCAAAGCTCGGCGCCATCTAGCAGTTGGTCAGATTCTTTCTTGCTGGGCTGCGGAAAGGCTCGTGTGGCCACTCATTATATAGTATATTTCTCTATGATCGCTCTGTCATATGGCGTTGACGCACGGAAAGATCACCACTGGCGCACGCCATATAAAAATTTGGTTGACTGTAGATGCGCCATTGGTACTAAAAGGAGGCTGCATGCGGAATATTTCAAGAAATGTGTTATAAAATAATCAAAAATAGAGGAAAATGAAGAATAGCTCGCTGATTTGTCATTACTTTTTCTGTAGCGGACATCTTAAAATACCTAGCAACGTAAGTTATGGCTGTAATCAAAGAAACTACGTTAATGTACTCTTGATTCAGGATAGATACGTGGTCTGAACAAATGAGAGAAATTATATGCACGTATGGGATCTACATCTAGCTCTCGTAAAAATCCAGTGCGATCTTTTGCGCAACTCTTGTATATATAGTTAAATTCCCCAGGAAATATGGTGTGTTTCGCCCAATAGGGTTTCTTTTCTATATAGTTGAGAAACAAGAAACTATGGTTCGTACACAATCTGGCAGATGCACTACAGTGACCACCTAAAGCAAACGTCAAGCACAGCAAACCATTTGTTTTCGCTTACCAAGAATTTGCAGTATGAATACCTCTTCGAACTAAGGTGGCCACACGTTTCTGCGGCCTTACACACGACGCTATTATAGGCAATTTCAGACACCCCTCCTCCTATTTTTTTCGCTATTTGCTTTCTGCTTTCGTTTCCTGTGCGGGTTGAAGGTCTGAATATTCTACTAGAACACAGCTGGCGTTTTGAAGCTAAGAGGTCACGGACACCATCCATCCACTACTATATCCCGTGGTTACCGTCGACTCCGAAAAGAACAGCACGTTAGGTAACGGGGAGCCGCTGCCAGATAAACAATTCTGTGCGAAGGCAAAACCACTTAATACGATACACGCTCTGTTTTCGAGGCTGTTCACTTGATAAATGTCAGTGACCAGAAATATGTATGAGGCACACAGGATGCGGTTGTGAAGCAAACTATACGTTCCGTGTGCGCAGCGATTTTCTTTATTTGTTCATACTACTCAGCTTTTTTTTTCTTTTTTCCTTTTGCTTTAGGCTAGTTAATTTTCACTGGTGCCGCTCTTTTTTCGTGGGTGGTGATGACACACCACAACTTTGCTCGTGTTCGATCTGCTTTGGAAAAAAAATTAAAGAAACTTCGCAATAGCAGTGCCTAGCCTGAAGGAAGTGTGCAGCAGCACTCCTTTATTTCGTTATTTCTATGTTCTTTCAGCTACGTTTTTTATCAGATTATTTCTACTTCCTTCTCTTTGTGTACCATTTTTCACCTTTCTATTTTTATTCCCATCTTTCACTCACTCTATCTCTATTTTAATCTTGCTTTCTATTTCTTTCTCTCTTTCTGTATTTTTTTCTCTTTATATGCCATTCTCTCCTCCCCTCCTCTTCGCATCTGTTCTTCCGCTCACTTCAGTTTCCTACCCCTTTGTTATATGATACTGTACAGGGCTATGCTACGACCTATCTGGGTGACAGGATGGTTGAGTAATAAAGAAAAAAAAGACAGGATAGCCGAGTGGTTGAGACGCTCTTTTTCGAATATGGGGTATGCGATTTTGAATTCGTTCACCTCACGAGAATTTTTTTCCTCCAAGGTTTTTCTTTATAATGGCTTTACTTACTCCCAGCTTCTACCATTCTTTCTCTCTCTCTGTCCCTCATCTCAACATCGGAGTTATTAGGAGCCACGCCGGAGAAATCAGCGTGCGTCTTTTGTGAGTGAAGCATACTATGAAGAAGAAGAGGACCAAGAGATTGCGTGCCGATTCATGAATATAATAGTTTCTGTTCTCACTACTCGGCACAACGAACAGCTTTCAAGAAAGTAGGGCCACGCTTGAGCTTCTCCTGCAAAAGTAGATTGATAATACAATTGGCCCAGTTCACGTCTTACTCGTTAGTCGGCCTTCGCATCTAGGTAGGTACCTTAGCCATGCCGCGAGAACATTCCACGTGTAACATATGCTGTTGTAATGTACTCTAGAATGACTACTGCAAGAAAAGCTGTGAACTGCCCAGTATGTTATAATTCCTGCTCTTCTGAATTGCTGCAGTAACCCCTATACGTCCGCAATGCAACAAAAGCGCACCAACGCAGCAGCTTTATCGATGACGTTGCTAATGGTGATGAATACTTATGCGAGAAGCGATGAGTAAGGGCAGGCAGGTAATCATGTATGAGCGCTTTGTAATGTTTGGGTATTTAACCCACGTACTTGTTGCTCAATTCACATGGTGCGATGCCTAGTGCGATTTTATGCTTTGGCTTCGCTGTATTGCGAGTGCTAACGCGCGCTACTTGCACTATATAAACACTTGTACAGCGTTAACTCTTTTGCTTTTTTTAAGAAAGTTCTATTTAGGCTAGTACTTATTACTTTAAATGCAAAGGATATCTTTGCGTACTGTGGGCACATGAGCATATCTATCTATCTATCTATCTATCTATCTATCTATCTATCTATCTATCTATCTATCTATCTATCTATCTATCTATCTATCTATCTATCTATCTATCTATCTGTCTGTCTGTCTGTCTGTCTATCTATCTATCTATCTATCTATCTATCTATCTATCTATCTATCTATCTATCTATCTATCTATCTATCTATCTATCTATCTATCTATCTATCTATCTATCTATCTATCTATCTATCTATCTATCTATCTATCTATCTATCTGTCTGTCTGTCTGTCTGTCTGTCTGTCTGTCTGTCTGTCTGTCTGTCTGTCTATCTGTCTATCTATCTATCTATCTATCTATCTATCTATCTATCTATCTATCTATCTATCTATCTATCTATCTATCTATCTATCTATCTGTCTGTCTGTCTGTCTGTCTGTCTGTCTGTCTGTCTGTCTGTCTATCTATCTATCTATCTATCTATCTATCTATCTATCTATCTATCTATCTATCTATCTATCTGTCTGTCTGTCTGTCTGTCTGTCTATCTATCTATCTATCTATCTATCTATCTATCTATCTATCTATCTATCTATCTATCTATCTATCTATCTATCTATCTATCTATCTATCTATCTATCTATCTATCTATCTATCTATCTATCTATCTATCTATCTGTCTGTCTGTCTGTCTGTCTGTCTGTCTGTCTGTCTGTCTGTCTATCTATCTATCTATCTATCTATCTATCTATCTATCTATCTATCTATCTATCTATCTATCTATCTATCTATCTATCTATCTATCTATCTATCTATCTATCTATCTATCCAGACAGCCTGCCAGCCTGCCAGTCAGTGAGCCAGGCAGCCGCTTACGTCTGTGTGCTCTCGTGATCCCCCTCCTAATGTAAAGAAACCCAAATTTGTAATAGAGGGTAAGATGACTTGGCAAATATGTCTTGATGTGAATAATATCACAGTCTGTGTTAGAAGTTCCGGTTACGTGTGGTGCAGCATCTGAAGCTGTGGTTGAATATTTGCTTGCCAACGTTACAGTGGCGACCAGTGTAAGCGACCCCCTGAAAACGCTTATGCCGACGCTGGCCTGGCGTCGCTGGCCCTTTCGCGCTGACTATACGACAAGACCTATGCAACGCTGACTCAGCGAGGAATTCAGGGACAACCATAGCCCATATGCTCCCGGACCAAGAAACATATAAGCGGAACGCTTATCTTGTTAAAGTCGAAGCGTATTTTGAAGCCAATGAAGTGGCCGATCAAGCGATCGCTGCGCTGGGGTCAAAGACGATAGAAGTCCTATCCGGAAGAGGGGCGACGCGTCTGCCGAATGCTCTCAGCTACAAAGAAGTGGTGGTAACGCTGAATGACTTTTATGGGCCAACGCTTAACGAGATCTTAAGAGCCTCAAGTTTTTTTCACGGTAAGCAAGAGGAAGGGAGTCTGTGAAAACGTTCATTGTTGAAATTAGAAATACTGCCAAGAACTACAATTTTTCGTCCATGTTAGACCAAATGTTGAGAGTCGGATCGTATGTGGCGTTCGTTCGAAAAGTTTGCAAAAACAGTTGCTAGCGAAAAGCCACTTGACCTTAAAGAAGCAAAAGCCCTTTCTTTGGCTGCGAAAAGCGTAGAAGACGGTTCGCCGCAAATAGATAAGCACACTGATACTTACACGGCTCTGAACGTTATCCAAAGGCGCGCGTCCAATACCATAAAGACGGAGCAAATGAACGAGCCGTGGCAATGTAAATGCTGCGGCAAGTACGGTAATAAAGCTTCTACATGCTTTCAATAGAGTCGTCGATGCTACAGTTCTGGTAGGCAAGAGCACTTGGCTCGCATGTGTACAAAGACAGGCATCACCGAGAAAACGCTAGCTCTGACTACAGAAAATGCAAAACAAAGTGATGACAATGACTCTAGCGCATTGCAAATCTAGTCCGTCACTGGTACTGAGCCTCTGGTTCCGCCCATAAAAAAGTTTATTGTGTGGAATGGTGTCACCATAAAGATATACGCGGACAAAGGTTCTCCTGTCTGCATAGTTCCTAAAGGAACGTATACATATTATATATGAAGGCTGTTTCACATGCAGCGATTGCAGCAAGAAAAAATTGTTCTGTTCGCTCCAATCGCTCTGTTCGCAACCGCCGCTAATGGTGGTTTCGTTTTACATGAACCACGAACGGTGCGCGATTTACGCTCTGCGACTTGAGCGGCGAGCAACGTTTTCTGCCACCGTTCATTGTGACAGACGCTGTATAGAATTTTTCAAATATATTGTAACAATCTTTGCATTATGATAATATTAAGTTTCAATGAAGGTCTTGAATTAGTCACGGGCCCATCAGCTAGGCTTTACATCAGGATTACTGCAGTCCCAAAGTTTTTCAAGGCTAGGAAGATTCCTTTTGCGCTGGTAAGGTATCTGTTGAGTTAGATAGACTAGCAAAATCTGGCATAGTATCGCTGGTACCATTTGCAGAATGAGCAAGACCAATAGTACCGGTATTGAAGAGCAACGGCACTGTGCGCATTTGTGGAGATTTTAAGGTAACATTAAACCCTGTGTGTAAAATGTAGTGACACCCTTTGCCCGTCATTTTAACATCTTCGCGAGTTTACGAGGCGAAGAAAAATTCAGTGTCCTTGATCTACGACACAGTCGCAACCAAATTGCATTCGACGAGGACTTGCGAAAGCTGGCTGTCATAAACATACATAATGGGTTGTTTTGCTACAACCGGTTGCCCTTCGGAATCGCTTCAGCACCGGTAATATTACAGAGAACGATCGAGTCCATACATTAGGGAATAACCGGGGTGCAAGTGTACTTAGACAATATTTTGATTGCGGAGACTGCTGACAAGCCCTACGTGAAGCTTGGACAGATTTTAGAGTGATTCAGAGAACACAGCATTGAACTTCGCGCCAGCAAGTGCTGTATAAACGAGGCCTTGATGGTTTATCTAGGTCACCAAAGCGACGCCGCAGGGCTGCACTGAACAGAAAAGAACATGTAAGCCGTCAGACTTACTCTAGCCTTCGGAATGTTACTGAGTTGTGATCCTTTTTGGGTATGCTGACTTTCTACAACGAGTTCTTACCGAACCTGTCGGCTCTATACTGACTTTTGGACTGTACCCCTGTACCGACTTTTGGAAGAAACACCCCGAGGGTCATGGGGGGCCACCGAGAAGGATGCTTTTAATAAAGCTAAAGAAACATTGTGTGCCGCTCCATTACTGACTCATTTTGATCCGTCTAAATAACTGTTCTTAGAATGTGATGCTTCACCGTATGGGGTAGGAGCTGCTCTCTTTCATCGAGTGGATGGGTAGTATAGATCTATTGGGTTTTGGTCACGAACATTAACCTCGGCCGAGAAGAATTACTCCAAGGTTGAGCGAGAGGCACTGGCTTTGGTCAATTGTGCCACACGGTTCCGCGACTATCTGCTTGAAAGAAAGCTCACTCTATTGACCGAGCATCAACCTTTGCTGAGTGTCTTGAGGGCGGAAAAGTCAACCCCTATCATGGCAGCAGCTCGGATACAGAGATTGGCTATCACGCTAGGCACCTATAGGTACCGTTTGCAGCATAAACGCGGGAGACTTTTGTACAACGCCGAAGCACTAAGCCGTTTACCTATAACCTCACAAAATGCATCGGGACTGGAGGACTTCATGCCAGTTGTTCTATCCCTAGATTAGCTGTACATCGTGGCTCTGCCAATGAAACAATGGCAAGAATCAACGGTCACAGACGACGTCATCTCTCAAGTATGCAAATGCACCCACAGTGGTTGGCCACGGGATGTGAAGGAGATGACGAACTCTCAGATTATAAGAAGCGGTAAGAACTGTCGGTGTAAAATGTCCTGCTGTACTGGGGTCATGGCGTGGTGATACCTACGGCTGTCCGCAAGAAGTTTCTTATGCTACTGCATGACTCCTGTTGGACCTCTGAGCCTTACTATAGCAGCGCAGCTAACATCGACCAAAGGACACGTCTTGCCAGATGAAAAGCTTTCATGCCATGAGGCCACGTGTCTGCTCGTGAGGAGGCTCAATAATGATCATGGCTGCTCTTCTGCGGTGAGAGATGAAGAAAAGGAAGTCACAACAGTCTCCCGCGCCGACAGATGACGCTAGGTGGCTTCAAGTGGGTACAGTAGCTGTACAGGATGCTTCACCACAGTGCCGTCAGGCAAGCGTAGAGCGCAAGTCCTGAGGATGCTGTCTCGTGCACCAATAAGTTCTATGTGAACACAGTTGCCTTGGCCGCTGTTTTTCTCCGAGTATAGCTACACTGCCTTTCTTCGAAATGTGATTTCTTTTTGCTTGGTTGAATGTGTAGTTCCTGAGTTCATTGAAGTACTTCGTTAACCAAAGAAACCAGAAAGTTTTAAAATCCTCTTCTCTCTTGCTCCAAAGCTTCTTTGGTTGATCGTTGGTCGACGCGGTGTTGATATTGAGGTCGTAAGGTAGTAGTGTTGTCAGTCTTCTTCCAACGAGAAAATCTGCAGCAGATAGGGGGTACGGCTCATCCACGTCATTGAACACATATGTTAAAAGCCGAGAATTTATTACGACTTCAATTTTCGTTAGTAAAGTAACCAACACTGTCTGATTGACAACACGTTGACCAAGCATCTTCTTCAAGCAGGTCTTCACAGAACGCACGAGTCTCTTGTAAAATCCGTCCCACCAAGGAGCACTCGGGCAAATGAACTTCCACCGAATATTCGAGAAACAAAAAAAAAATGTGAGTACATAGGGATGCCTAACTGTTCTCCAGAGCTTCTGCAGATCTTTGGACGTTTTGACGAAGGTTTGGGCATTGTCGCTTGTGTGACAGAGGCCTTGACGTGATACGAATCTCCAAGTGCGCAAAAGAAATTCGCCCTCGTCAAATCTTCCACAATTTCCAAGTGAACAGCTCTTGTTACAGCACAAGTAAAAAGAGCGATGTAAGAGCGCTCGTGGTGATGCCATTTGATGTATAGTGGACCTGCAAAATCCACTCCGCTCACAAGAAACGGAAGGGTTTGATTACAACGATCTTGGGGCATACAAGATGAAACTTCCTCAACTGGTTCAGACAGATAACACACCGTAGTATTGTTTTTTCCCAGCTACTGTAATTGTGGAATCCAATGTCGTTCCCTGACTTGAGTCAGTGTGTCTCGTACTCCTCCGCGGAAAACTTTTTTTGTGAGCATGATTGATGATTCAGGTACTGAGGTGAGAGTTTTTCGGTAGGAGGATGGGATGGCGAGAACCGTAGGAGTCGTTCGTCATCTGAGCTTTTCCTTGTACCCGAAGCAGCCCGTTGTTGTCGATAAACAGTCCTAATTGTCCAACTACACTTTGGAAACGAACAGGTTCTCGTTTGCGACGCGGTTGCCTTCGTTACCAAAGTGAGCTCTCTGTTTTACGCGAACCAAGTAACACTCCGCCTGTTGAATTTCCGCAGCAGACAACTCCTAAAGCCTATCACTTCCCTTCTTCAATGTTTTAACATAACGGAAAACCAATGCCGTTACTCTTACAAGTTTTGTGAGGCTGCTGAATTGTTCATTATCAAGCAGCGCTAGCACCAATAATCTTGTGTCAACAGCGTGGATATTGATTTCTGGCCCCGTCTCAGCTGCCTCGAGTATTCCGTTTTCGAGGTCAAGCTTTCCTCCAAATTCAGGCCAGAATGTATGAGACAAGGAAAGCCATCCAGATCTATACCACTACAACTGTGACCGACTCAGTTTGGGAACAGTCAAGTCTCAAGTGAGCAAATCTGCGGGGTTTTCCTTTCCGGAACAAACTCGCCATCGAGAATATTCTGTCAAATTTCCGATCTCCTGCGTCCTGTTTCGTACAAATGCCTTGCAGGAAACGGGTTTCTTGCAAATCCAGCAAAAGGTAATATAAAAATCGGACCAAAATGTTGCTTCACCAATGCCCAGGTCCCTGTTTTTGATGATGTAGGCATATAAGCGGGCTGTAAGCAAAGCTGACATCAATCCCAGCCTCGCCAAGGTGGTCATTTTTAAGGGCGCAACTCTGGTCATTGCCTATAATAGTACATGTGGACTGTACCACTCGAGTCGATGGTACGAAGGTATAGGCTGCAACACCGTATGCTGCCTCACTTGCGTCGGAAAAGATGTGCAGTTTTGTCTTTTGATAAGCGCCTTCCCTGCCCGCTGCGAGAAACCTTGGAATACTGAGCTCATGTACCTTGGCTACCTTCTCGCTCTACTTTTTCCAGACAGCTGACAGCTTCGTTGGCATGGTGTCATCCCGGCCGAGATTTTCCCTCGAGAGATCTTCGCCCTTACTCAAAAGAATGACAAAAACTCCAAAGGGTTGTAGGTCGTTGCAATAGCCTGGAGCACAAACCGTTTGGTAATTCGATGCTCCTCCATAAACTCTAGGATATCCTGGGGAGGACACCCCGCCGCGGTGGTCTAGTGGCTAAGGTACTCGGCTGCTGACCCGCAGGTCGCGGGTTCAAATCCCGGCTGCGGCGGCTGCATTTCCGGTGGAGGCGGAAATGTTGTAGGCCCGTGTGCTCAGATTTGGGCGCACGTTAAAGAACCCCAGGTGGTCGAAATTTCCGGAGTCCTCCACTACGGCGTCTCTCATAATCATATGGTGGTTTTGGGACGTTAAACCCCATAAATCAATCAAATCAATCAATATCCTGGGGCCTAAACAAAAAGATATCCGTCTGCTTGTTCCAATAAAGTCCCAAGACTTTCAGAGGTCCCGAAGGTGCGCAAAGTGATTTATCGGAAGAAGTGATTCCTTGTTCGAAGACGGCAGTTACAACGGGATCGTTGCTGACCCATTTACGTATGTTCATAGAAGCTTCTGTGAAGGTTTCAATTGTCTCTTTATGCATTTGAATAGCTTTTTCACTGGTACCAGCACCAATAAGATCATCCGTATATATGGAGCCTTGTAATAGCCGGGCTGTCGCAGGACAGCGATTTTCTTCCGCACCTGAAGTGGGGCTTTAAGGTAGCAGTCAATAGGAAAGGACTAGAAGTAGTCGCTCCAAAGGGCATTCTAGTCATTCTCCAACCTTCTTTTTTCGGCAGCAGGCTATCTACTTGAGGTGAAGTCTTGAACCACAAGAAGCGACGTACATCTTTCTCGGGTTCTCGCAGGCCAATTTGTAGAAACGCCTTCCTAACATCAGCATTCATCGCTATCTTGTAGCGTCGAGAACGAAGCAGTAGCGTCACTACGTCGGGATTTAGATTTGCGCCAACTTCTAGATTGTCGTTTAAAAACTTTGTCCTGGATTCGTGAGATGAAGCGTCGAACATGATGCGTACCTTCGTAGTAGATTAATCCTCACGTATGATGGCTCGATGTGGCTTATAGTACCGTAGTCCAAGTGTTTGGTCTTCTTTTGTAGGTACTTTTCCAGCAGATCCTTCTTTGAAGTACATTCGAATAGTCGCATCGTATTGTTTTAGGAGCTCACTGTCCTTCTTAAGCTTCTTCATCAAACTTCCAAGACGTTTTTAGTGCAACTTCGTGGTTTTCACTCAGATCAAGCGTTTCCTTCCACGGTAGCACCACTTCATATCGATTGTCGTTCTTATTGATGTTGTTCTCGAAATTGGCCAGCACCGAATCGGCGACTGTCGTTACTTCGTATTCGGCTTTGATGCCGATGCTTTCTAGATACAAAAAACGAGTCGAACGTTTCGAGATATCTTGCTTGGTCACCGTGGATTGTAGTACTGCAAAACTGGCACACTGTGTAATATCGGTTGCAATGGACAATGGGCCTTGTACAGTCCATCCCAGTTTCGTCTCGACAGCTTTCAACTTTTTGTGAACATGCTTCACGGTACCATTTACTAGATCCAAGTAATAGTCTGATCTAATAATGACCGCAATCTGTCTTCTACACTCTCTAAAGAGAAAGCTCGCGTATCCAAGCGCATCTTGTTCATTTCTCCTAAAATGTTTTCTTCTGGTACAAAAATGCATTCAGTGCATATCGTGTCCACGACCAGCGCCTCTATATCGAAATTGGAAATTTCTGGTTTGCAGGGTAATCGTTACACCTACCTTTTTCGTGGTTTTCTATGTGTTATAACCCCCGAACACACCGATGGTCAATGTTTCCTTTTCTATTCGTTCGTTATTAGTTTCTTCCATGATCTTTGGCCGTAATGAAGCTCCGCTGACTTCCGACACCGAAAAGGACTCGGTAGCGACTTGATTATTGGGCGCCCAATACGATGGCTGTCAGACTCTGCAGCAATACGACTGACCTTGCCTGCTTGGACACTAGATTTACCGATGCAGATATGACCTTCTTGTCGTTTTTTTATGTCGTCGCATGCGCAAACTGATGTTGCGTGCCTTCCCGCGCACTTACCACATTTTAACCAGCTTCTGCAGTATTTTGCTATGTGGCCCTGCTTTAGGCAACGAAAGCATCGTCCGCTTCGATGAACATCTCCTTTTTGATCGAGAAGTTGATATCTTTCGTATCACGGAATCCGGCAGAATGCTTTTCAGACTGACAGAGCAGGCACCGTTGCGTACTTTTTGCTGAGCTTTGTAGAGCAGCTGTCATGAAAACGTCACGTTGATGACTGGGTTTTAGTCTTGCTTTATCTAGGATGCGACGAGTTTTTGTTACGTCTTGTTCAGCAACGGCTTCCCGACAAGTGAGTTGAAGGTCGAAGAATTTCAGAAGCATTCGAAGATCGTTATCTCTTGGAATTCTTACACGGTTTGAATTGCCTTGCGTATTCGAAGGGGATACAGCCGATGATGATTCCTTGTGCATTTCGTGGAAACGCAGTACCATGTCCGTCGGTAGAAGTCTTAGCAGCATTTACCGAAGGTAGAAGCATTAAGTTGTCGAGTTCGTGCCAAGTGCTTTGAGGCTTCGAATATGAACCTGTACCTAGTTGTAAAGTTGCCTCAGCTGACGAAAGTCTGCTGATGGTGACACCGGCTTAAGATCCTGCAAATCTTGCAAATGGTCCTGAACAATGATATGTTCATCTCCGAAACACTTTAAAATTTCAATAGCGTCATTATAGCACTCTTCGGTAGCTTGTAATCGCAATATGGCCTACGCGGCCACTCCGGTCACCAAACTGCTCAAGTAGTTGAACTTTTCAGCTGTGTTTAACTCGCTGTTGTTGTGAACTGCTGATGTAAACTGGGTTCTAAATCTGTGTCGTCATTTTGTTCTCGCGCTATAACTATCGTCATGCCATACCAACTAGCCCCAGCTGCCATACTCCTAAATCTAAGCCTGCGGTGGCCACCAAACTTTTTGAGGTCTAGTTGGGGAAGGTGGCGTTTGCCACATGGTAACGAATGGACGTTTTTCAGGGGAATAATGAAAGAAGGAATGCGAGTTTAATATTTTAAAGCACACTGTATTAAAAGGAAAGGTTACATGCCGTTCTTGTGCTGCCTCGCGATCCACCCAGTTCGTGCCTCGAAGCTAACTGCCTTGCCAGGCAGCTCTGGCCTGACTCCGCGGTCAAGAGGGGCTTTCTTCACCCCACGGGGAGCCACACCACTGCAGGAAGCTCGACGGCAGAATTCTTGGTATTCACTCACGGAAACGCGTGAGTTCGGACGTGTCGACGTTCAACTGCGCGCTGCACAGGACCGAAAAGCCATGCGTAAACACTGCCCTAAGGACGGTTCGGACACAAATGGACATACACGCACATGGAGCGGCAGTGCTCCGACACTAACACGTTTGTAAGGCGTGGGGCTGAAGTCAGCAGACATTCATTCAGCTTGACTCGTAAATTCGCTGTGAGAGTAGCAACCTTGTCACGGTGTTCTCCAGCGTCTAACGTCTCGCTATCCAATAGGCCGTCTGGCGTCTCTCCGGAAATTGCCTCATCCACCTTCTCTATCTGACCATAAAATGAGCTTATTCGGTCGAGGAATACACTTACTGATGCTGGCGTGAGATTTTAATTTCCTCGCAAGTGGTCTTCCGCCTCGGACAACAGGACATCCAGTTGGGACCACAGGCTGTGGTGTCATGTAAGATATCTGTTGTGTTCTAGGTTTCGGTTTCGGAATGACATGTGAGGATGCCAGGGGGCGCCGCTCTGGCATCCAGGATTTCAAGGCGACTGTAAATAAAATCAGTGTGTGTTGGGTAACCGTGGAGTGCGGTTGTTGTTCTTTCCTTCGGCGTTTCGCGCCAACCCGCGTGTTCGGGCTGGTCGGCGTCCCCGCCGGCCGCGTACGTCTCCGTCGGCCGTCTTCTTCTACTGCTTCGTCGGGACCAGCCAGCCCCCAACACAGCAATGGCGACGAGGACCTGTAAGAACCCATTTCGTTCTCCGTGTTCGTCTTTTTCTTGCTTGTAACGGACCTACCCTGATAACCCTAGACGCTCTTTGTTCCCAGCAAGGTGGCTCCTGCGTGCTGCGTCGCTTCATTCCTTCTTCATTCAGCTACGCCGCTTCTGCCTTCGTCTTCAAACAGTATACAGGCGTAATTTTCTTCTCGTCTGCACCTCTCCATTCTTCTTGCTTGAAATGGCGTCTCCCATTCCACCTCCCCTATTTCTTCATTCGCCCGGAGATCCGCCACTTCCGTGGGCGGACTGGAAATTGGTGTTTCAGGCCTACGCAGACGCGGTCGGGGAGGACGCCAGCAAGCCCGAGCGTCGCAAGGCCCTGCTGCTCAACGCGTTGGGCCCTGCCGGGTTAAAGCTCTTCTATACTTTGGAAGCAACCAAAGCGTCACCGACGGTAGCATCGGGCGATGCCTTCAAGAATGCTGTTGCTCTTTTCGATGAGCATTTTAAAGATGTCTCGTGCGATTATCTCGCACGCGTGAAATTCCAAGAAAGGCGACAATTGCCTGGTGAGCCAGTCGCCGAGTTCATTACTTCTCTTCGAACGCTCGCCGCGTCGTGCGGCTTCGGCGCGCTCGAGGACGATATGATCCGCCATCAGCTTTTCACCGGGGTAGCCTCGCAAAACGTCCGCTGCCGCATGCTTCAAAAGGGCTCCTCGATTTCATTATCCGAAGCCCTCTCGATTGCGCAAGAGGACGAGCTTATTCGCTCCCAGTTGGAGCAATTCGCTCCGCATTCAGTGCAGCAACTTTCTGCGGCGGGGGGGGGGCCAAGGCGGCGGCTCTTCATCTTCGTCTCGGCGCGGCGGCCAACATGGCGGCCCCTCTGCGTCACGGGGGCGAGGAAGCCGACAATATGGCGACCCCATTCCACCAAATTCTGGTTTTCAGGAACAGCACCAAGCTTTTAACTCGCGTTCGCAATTTTCTTCTCCAAGCGCAACCGCGCGTTGCTTTCGTTGTGGATCGGCTCGGCATTTAGCGAATTTTGCGCAGTGTCCCGCGAGAAACCGCACTTGTCTTGCGTGCGGAAAAATCGGACATTTTCAGTCCGTATGCAATTCCCGTCCAGCAAATCTTCCTGAACCAGTTTCTTCGTCCGCTCCTCCGAGCACTGCACAAACCAATACGGTCACTGTTTTAAATGTGGATGGCTTCCACACTACGTCCGAGCCCAGCATCGTAGCTTCAGTGGGCGATGTGCCCTTGTCATTTCTCGTGGACACGGGTGCCTCAGTCTCTTTAATCAGTGCCGCTGACTTTCATAGTCATTTTTCCAACATTCGGCTTTTGCCTTCACACGTCGTTCTACAAACATATTCCAAGGGAACGATTGATAATTTAGGTCAATTTGCAGCTCAGGTCTCCTATCGCAGTCACACTGCTTCCATTACTTTTTATGTAACAGCCAATGGCAGCTCACTTTTGGGACGTGATGCCATCAGGGCTTTGTCCATCAACATCGTCGGTGCGTCTATGACGAGTGCTCAAGTCGACGTCCAAGATGATCTTCCGGCCAACGCGCCTTCTGAATTCCACCACCTGTTCACCCGTGAACTGGGTTGTGTGCGCGGTTTTGTGCATAAAGTGATGCGTCGACCAGGTGTGTGCCCTGTGCGTGCCAAGCTGCGCCGCATTCCTCTTCTTCTCCGTGAGCAAGTCTCTGCGGAACTGTCTCGCCTTCAAGCCAGCGGAATCATCGAGCCTGTCTCTGCTTCCGACTGGGTTTCTCCACTGGTCGTCATCAAGAAAAAAGATGGATCCCTTCGACTATGCGTCGACTTACGAGAACCGAACAAGGCGATCGTCGTAGATCGTTTTCCACTTCCTCACATTGAAGAACTGCTTCATCAGCTCTCCGGAGCGGTATGTTTCTCCAAGCAGGACCTCGCGTCCGCTTATCACCAAGTTGAATTTTCTGAGTGCAGTAGAGACATAACCACATTTGTATCGCACGAAGGCTTGTTTCGGTTTCGCCGCGTGTGTTTCGGGCTTGCATCTGCCCCTGCAGTGTTTCAGAAAATGATGTCAATTATTCTTAAGGGTTGTAATGGCGCCCTTTGTTAGTTGGATGACATTTTGGTGTGGGGACGTACTCGCAAAGAGCACGATGCTAACTTGCATACTGTTCTCAACCGCATCAGTGAATGTGGTATGAAACTTAATAACAAGTGCATTTTTTTCTGTGAAGGAGTTACAATTTCTAGGACATAATGTCAGTTCCCGCGGCTTGACACCTGTCGAATCTAAAGTTCAGGCCATTGTCAATGCCCCACGGCCTACTGATGCCAAAGCTTTGCAATCTTTTTTAGGTCTTGTTGGTTATTATGCCAAGTTTGTTCCTCACTGTGCTGATGTTGTTGAACCACTGCGTACTCTACTTCGACAAGCACAGCCTTTTAACTGGTCAGCTGAAGCTGAGCAGAGCTTCATTCGAGTTAAGTCAATACTGGCCTCAAAGCCAGCTGTTAGTACTTTCAATGAGAAGCTTCCCATCGTCATCACGACGGATGCGTCCGATGTTGGACTGGGAGCAGTGTTTCAACAACTCAGAGATGATCAGCTGATCACTATCGCTTTTGCATCTCGTACGTTGACCCTTGCTGAACGCAGATATTCAGTAGGAGAGCGTGAAGCTCTCGCGTGTCTTTTTGCCTGTGAGAAATGGCATGTTTACTTGTGGAGCCGGCACTTCACATTACGTACAGATCACCAAGCACTAGTTGCTCTTCTTTCTGCAGGATCCGAAGGCCGCCGCCCCATTCGCATTTCCCGTTGGTGTGCCAAACTCATGTATTATAATTTCAGTGTTCAATATTGTAAAGGTTCTAATAACGTGGTTGCTGATGCACTGTCGCACCTTCCTCTTCAGATACCGGTTACTGAAGAGCGGGATGAGGAAGTTGTTTCATCAGTTACTTCCTGCATTACTAAAGCTGAGCTTCAGGCAGCTACAGCTGCAGATTCTACTTTGTCTCAAGTTCTCAAATATTTACGTGAAGGATGGCCTTCCAAATGTGCTCTTGCTTCTGAATTCTTGCCTTACTTCGCAGTCCGACAGGAACTGTCTTGTGTCGAGGACTTGCTTTTCCGCGATGAACGCGTGATTCCCCCTGCTTCTTTCCGTAACAACCTAATACAGCTTGCCCATGAGGCCCATCCAGGCATTGTCCGCACCAAACAGAACCTCCGAGACAAGTACTGGTGGCCAGCCTTAGACAAGCAGGTCGAGCATGCAGTTTACAACTGCCATATATGTCAGGCAGCTGACAAGTTTGCCAATTTTTCTCCGTTGCAGCCAGTCCAGTGGCCTGATCGGCCTTGGCAGAAACTCGGCATGGACATCATCGGTCCTTTGCATAATGTTCCGCAAAATGCCCGGTTCATTGTTTCTCTCATTGACTACCATTCCAAATGGCCAGAGCTTTGTTTCACACATACTGTTACTTCTGAGGTCATCATTGAGTTTCTGTCTTCAATCTTCAGCCGGGAAGGTTTTCCTGATGCCATAGTTACGGACAATGGTCCACAGTTTCAGTCCCAACATTTCGAGGCTTTTCTTTCACAACGAAGAATTCAGCACTTGAGGTCATCAGTTTTCTATCCCCAATCAAATGGGCAAATCGAGCGCTTCAATCGCGTTCTGAAGGAACATATCCAGATCGCCCAATTAGAGCACCGTCCCCTCAAGCAAGTCCTGACTGAATGTTTAGCTTCGTACAGGTTCACACCACAAGGCACCACTGGAGTGTCTCCTGCTCAACTTCTCCACGGTAGGCAACCGCGAGTTGCCCTCGACATAGTCTCTTTGCCTCGTAACATAGCAGTGTCTTCTCCTGATCAAATCCGTACCAGGGTCTTTTCTCATCAACAAGCAATGAAAAAGTATGTCGACACCCGTCGAGGTGCAAAGCAGTCCAAAGTTCGCACTGGCGATCTAGTCAAGGTTCGTGTGCCAGGCAAGCGCCCCAAGTATCGGGGTCCTTACAAAGTCTTGGGCCAGGTTAGCCCCACTTCGTTTCGCTTAAGTGATGGTAACATCTGGAATGCTTCGCGCCTTGTTATTTTTCATATGGATTCGCCTTCGACACCTAAAAGTCTTCCCCATCATGTTCCGTCCGCGCCTTTCAACTATTCATCAGATTATTACATGTGGCCTCCATGTACAGGCATTTCTTCTTCAAGGGGGGAGGAGTTGCCGGTCGGTGTCGCTGGTTCAAATACACCAAGTCTTACGGTTCACTTCGAACCTTCAAATACGGCTGAGACCGTTAAAACGGACTCCGGTCCGCAAAATTCTTCCAAAGCTCATGCTGCGAGCTCTGATGAGACCGCGAATTTTAACGCTCGTTCAGAGCCTTCACAATCTTCTTCTGCTCTTGGTGTGTCACATCAGAGCACAAGTGACCAAGGTGCAGAGACACCTGATTCTACGCCCAAAAGGTCCCGCCCTAAGCGGAAGCGGCAGAAGCCGCGTCGGTTCGAAGACTACGTGACGTAGAACTCCAAATCTATATTGTACTGAGTTGTATACAATTTTTAGTGCATTTTCAGGACTTCCAATGTACATATTTTCAGTGCATTTTCAGGACTCGTAGTGTGTGAGTTCGGTGTGCCGTGCTCTGAATTTTCATCTGTTCTAACGTACATCGATCGTGTATAAATATAAACAGTGTATAGGTGTACTTCTTTCGAGGAGGGGATGATGTTGTGTTCTAGGTTTCGGTTTCGGAATGACATGTGAGGATGCCAGGGGGCGCCGCTCTGGCATTCAGGATTTCAAGGCGACTGTAAATAAAATCAGTGTGTGTTGGGTAACCGTGGAGTGCGGTTGTTGTTCTTTCCTTCGGCGTTTCGCGCCAACCCGCGTGTTCGGGCTGGTCGGCGTCCCCGCCGGCCGCGTACGTCTCCGTCGGCCGTCTTCTTCTACTGCTTCGTCGGGACCAGCCAGCCCCCAAGTTCCATTTTGCCGCCCACAGTTGAGTTATCTTGCCAAGATCACGGGCGCCGTCTTCTCAGGTGTTGCGGCTCCTAACGTCGATGATGTTGGCGTCGTCAAAGATCCCGGGTTTTATGCACTATGTGTTGGACCTCTGAGCCTTACTACTGCGGCGCGGCTAACACCGAGCAAAGGACACGTCTCGCAAGATGAAAAGCTTTAATGGAACAGAAGAAACAAAAAGAAAAGGGTGAGCAGGCACTGCCACGAGGCAGCGCGTCAGCTCGTGAGGAGGCTCAATAATGATGATGGCGGCTCTTCTGCGGCGAGGGATGAAGAAAATGAAGTTACAACAGCTCCCATCAGGAAGTGTCATCAATGAAGGCTAAAGCAAGATGAATATTTTGGTGGCCTGGGTTGTACCAAGATATCAAACGCGTAGCCGTCTACTGTAATAACAGTGTTCAAGCACTGCCTATGCCACCTGCGCTATACTCCTGTCAACTGGCCGGAGACCGGCGAAAGGTCGTCGCGGCTCCATATTGACTATGAGGGACCTCTGCGTGGCAACATGGTTTTGATTGTGGTTGATTCATATAGTAAATTGATTGAGGCTGTACCGGTAGCACATGCCCAATCCCGCACCATCGAGGCCATGAGAATTATGTTTGCCCAGTTTGGTATACCACGTACGGTGGGGCCAGATAATGCAACACTTTTCACGGGCTTCTAATTCCATCAATTCATAGAGCGCAATGGTATTGTCCGTATTAAGTGCCAACCACTGGCACGCGTATGCACGCGCCTACGCGTCAAAAGCGTCTAGTCGCGCCTGTGGAGGAAAAGGGCGCGCAACTACTGGCACGCGTCGACCGCGTTGACGCCCACGCGTCCAAGGCCGATGCACAATGTTGCTTGATCTTTTGGCTTAGAACTGTCCAAGTTCAGCCCAGAATGGCACGTTCTTAACTGGAGCGGGAATGTATGTTTTAGAGGATATGAGAACACGTTAACAAGTTGATAGTGCTTCAACCACCACAGTTTAGACTATTTTAGAAGTAATTGACATTTCAGTGCCCAAAGTAACTACAGCGGTATGCACCAGAAATCAACATCGGTGCGTGCGCCGCTCCCGCGAATGAACATTCGCGTCTAGCATACTGTACGTCTATCATAGGCGTGTGCAGGGTTCTCCTTAAGGAGGGGGGGGGGGCAAAAGTTTGTCCCAGTGCCCCTCCCCAGGGCTGACTTAGCACCCCTTCCCTATTATGTTAATATATGGAGTTGACATTGAGCTCTCTCCCCCCCTCCTCTCTGCGGTGAATGAGGCGTGGCTGCCCTTCTGATCAGGTTTACAAACCACCGGGTTTCTATACCTGCACTACCAAAATTACTAACAATATCTTGCATATGCTGGTGCCTTCAATATATTTACAGAACATATTTTATATCAGTCAACTTAATAATCACGCCTGCAACTTCATGATCTGACAGATTTAAGTCAGTCATAAGACTACAATTGAGGCCAGAGTAGCAGGCTTTCGGCTGATGTGTGTGTTCGAAATATCCTCTAATGCAACAAAGCACACCTGGTTCTTATTGATACAACTGATATTGGCCATAAGATAGGAACCAAATACTGCGTAGAATGCCTTCGGGCATTTTCCATAGTCGAAATGTGCTCTAATGCAACTAACTGTGCCTGACACTTCATGATGTGACAGATATCGGTCATAATATTGCAACTGACCCCTGTATGGAAGACTTCTGGACGTTGTCTTTAGTCAAAGTAATCTCTAAAACGACAAATGACACCCAACTGTTCATGAAGTCACAGATATCGGTCATAATATTAGAACTGAAACCTTAATGCAAGACTTCTGGACGTTGTCTTTAGTCAAAGTATTCTCTAACACGACAAACGACACCCAACTATTCATAAAGTCACAGATATCGTCATAATATTGGAACTGAACCCTGTATGGAAGACTGCTGGACGTTGTCTTTAGTCAAAGTATTCTCTAAAACAACAAACGACACCCAACTGTTCATGAAGTCACAGATAGCGGTCATAATATTGGAACTGAACGCTGTATAGAAGACTTCTGGACGTTGTCTTTAGTCAAAGTATTCTCTAAAACGACAGACGACACCCAACTGTTCATGAAGTCGCAGATATCGGCCATAATATTAGTACTGAAACCTTAATGCAAGATTTCTGGACGTTGTCTTTAGTCAAATTATCCTCTAAAACGACAGACGACACCCAACTGTTCATGAAGTCACAGATAGCGGTTATAATATTGGAACTGAACCTTGTATGGAAGACTTCTGGACGTTGTCATTAGTCAAAGTGTTCTCTAAAACGACAGACGACACCAAACTGTTCATGAAGTCACAGATAGCGGTCATAATATTGGAACTGAACCCTGCATGGAAGACTTCTGGACGTTGTCTTTAGTCAAAGTATTCTCTAAAACGACACTGAACTGTTCATGAAGTCACATATATCGGTCATAATATTAGAACTGAAACCTTAATGCAAGCCTTCTGGACGTTGTCTTTAGTCAAACTATTTTCTAAAACGACAGACGACACCCAACTGTTCATGAAGTCATAGATATCGGTCATAATATTAGAACTGAAACCTTAATGCAAGACTTCTGGACGTTGTCTTCAGTCAAAGTATTCTCTAAAACGACAGACGACACCCAACTGTTCATGAAGTCACAGATATTGGTCATAATATTAGAACTGAAACCTTAATGCAAGCCTTCTGGACGTTGTCTTTAGTCAAACTATTCTCTAAAACGACAGACGACACCCAACTGTTCATGAAGTCATAGATATCGGTCATAATATTAGAACTGAAACCTTAATGCAAGACTTCTGGACGTTGTCTTTAGTCAAAGTATTCTCTAAAACGACAGACGACACCAAACTGTTCATGAAGTCACAGATAGCGGTCATAATATTGGAACTGAACCCTGCATGGAAGACTTCTGGACGTTGTCTTTAGTCAAAGTATTCTCTAAAACGACGCTGAACTGTTCATGAAGTCACATATATCGGTCATAATATTAGAACTGAAACCTTAATGCAAGCCTTCTGGATGTTGTCTTCAGTCAAAGTATTCTCTAAAACGACAGACGACAACCAACTGTTCATGAAGTCACAGATATTGGTCATAATATTAGAACTGAAACCTTAATGAAAGACTTCTGGACGTTGTCTTCAGTCAAAGTATTCTCTAAAACGACAGACGACAACCAACTGTTCATGAAGTCACAGATATTGGTCATAATATTAGAACTGAAACCTTAATGAAAGACTTCTGGACGTTGTCTTAAGTTAAAGTTTTCTCTAAAACGACAGACGACGCCCAACTCTTCATGAAGTCACAGATATCGGTCATAATACTGGAACTGAACCATTCATGGAAGGCAGCCAAAATGTTCTCCAATGCAATAAAACACACCCGACACATCATGATGCAACAGATATTAGTGACCAGATTGGAACCGAGCACAGCGTGGAACACTTTTGGATGGTATATTTATTTATTTTCAAATACGGCTGCTCACTATGAGGCTACTGCAAAAGTGGCATACATATATACAAAATGAAAGGATTTAAACAGTAATATCACATTAAGTGTGCCAAGGTAAACAAATATCACTACCCTCGAGTGCACCCCTGTAATAAATGAGAGAAATAGGACATTATTATAATACAAGTGCCTCCAAAAAGTCAGACACACTGGTATTAGGAATCAAACCAAGTAGATCAATCCAGTGTTTGATAACTTTATTTGAACGTGTTAGAGAGCTTTACAAATGACTTCTAAGCTGGGTGGTGATTGCGGATCAGCGCTGTGTTCAAGACTTTAGCACTTTGCTGGTAGTTTAAATATCCTTTAACATCTACAAAATGCATCTGACACTTCTTGATGAGACAGACATTGGTTTTGAGATTACAGCCAAGCACAGTGGCTTTCACATGTCATCAATTGTCAAAATACCCTATAATGCAATAAAGCATGCCAAAAATTTTTGATGGGACATATACCGATCAAAGGATTGCACCAGAGCACCGTACAGAAGTTTTGGCAAGTTTTCCAACAGAACTAAACTGAATTGGCTTAAGTGCATGCGTATATATAATCCAAGTTAATGCATATACTAAAGAACTGAACAGAAATGAAGGACTCCTTGGAAACACATACAAATATTCAATGTTCGGAACCATCGAATATATTCAGCTCATTACAGTCTGGAGGAACAGATAAATACATGCACAGCTCTGAAAGGTCTCATAAGTCACATGAGGTACTTTTTGCATTTCTTCTATACAAAGTGCAGTACCATACTAGTGCACCTTCATTCATTCTGTGCATACATGTGGTGGTCTTCTCTTCCAACAATCGTGTCATCGTGCAGCTGATTTCAAATCAGGTGCTTCTCACACGATTTTCAGTTATCTGTCCAGCTGTAAACAGAACGCGCGTTATGTTATAGTAAACTGTAAAACGACGGAGAAGCGCCATTGTATGCCTATAGCTATGAGTATCAGAATGAACTATAAATTAAGAATGTGCGTGTTAGAATGCCTCCAAACAACGTATGTGCTACTGAGCGTGGCAGAGAAGCAGAAGAAGCGAGAAGTAAAAAAGCAGGCAATACCAGCAGCACTTAATCATGCAACTTTCTTTTTCGATCACCACAGCAACGCACGCTCGAGTTTCTGTCTTGTACGTGAATGGAAATGAGACCGCTGACAGCTCAATGTGTCAGCGTCGCTGGTACCCGACACGAAGTCACATCTCACTGCTACCAACCAGCGCACGCTTGTTATTAGCTTGGCAACACACGAAAACGATTAGCAGCGAAGCCAACGAATGTTTCCTCGTCATACAATTCGCGAATACACTTATATAAGTACGTACGTTTTCACATCACGGAAATGTGTTGGCTAGTGCGAGGTTCGCTTTCAGCGATGATGAATACCGATGTTGAAAACAAACACAGTGCAGGTAAAAACTCCTCCGTATGAACTACGCGATATTTCGGGCGTCGTATATGGTGTCTATGTCGCTACGGAAACTACCGTAGAGTTTTTTCTGCCGATGTGCCTCGCGTGTGCTGGTTCATACGAACTAGATGGTAGAAGCCTGCGCTGGATGCAGATGACACCGATCTGAATTGCCTCCGCGGTAGGCGAGGGCTCACGCTCAAACCTTCGAACCTCCGAAGTCTGTTTACACTCGTTTTTAGCACAGAAAGCCACAGATCAAAGCACAAGAACACCGACATGCTCCTTTCGCTCGGCCGACGATCGCACACGGGACCGGCGCTAGCATAGCCGGCCGGCCTTCGCTGGATTTGTCGGCGTCGCTCGAACTTGGCACGAAACCGCGTCACGCTGGTAGCACTCGCAGTCGTTCGTCGTTTCGTTGTCGTTCTAGATTACGAAGCGGTCATTCAGGAACGTTTGGAGTAGTTTTCATGCTTGCTTTCAGAACTCGGCTGTGCCTTCGAAGCGGCGGCCATTAGGCACAGCATTCGGAGTCATCGCGGCCTCTGGTTGGTTGGCACGCGGCCTCTGGTTGGTTGGCGCCGCTGTACGCGTGGTGACGTAGCGTACGCGAGGCGAAATATCAAGCCCGGCTTGATCCCTCGCGCCTGCTCGCGTATGCCCCTTTGACGTCGACGCCGAGAGGCGCATTTGACGCTTTTGACGCGTAGACGCGAGCGTACGCGTGCCAGTGGTTGGCACTTTAGAATATCTCCACATCATTCACAGAGCAATCGTTTGGCTGAGAGTGCTCTGCGGGCCCCGCCGCGGTGGTCTAGTGGCTAAGGTACTCGGCTGCTGACCCGCAGGGCGCGGGTTCGAATCCCGGCTGTGGCGGCTGCATTTCCGATGGAGGCGGAAATGTTGTAGGCCCGTGTACTCAGATTTGGGTGCACGTTGAAGAACCCCAGGTGGTCTAAATTTCCGGAGCCCTCCACTACGGCGTCTCTCATAATCATATAGTGGTTTTGGGACGTTAAACCCGACATATCAATCAATATCAGAGTGCTGTGCGGACTGTTAAGGACGGAATAAAGAAGATTGGAAACGCCGAGCTGACGATCTGTCTGACCCGAGTGCTTTGCAACTATAGAAATACCCCTAAAAAATTCGGCATTTCACTTTCGGAAATGCTTCTGCGAAACTGGTTGCGCACAAGGCTGGACATGTCTTTTTCGCTCAGGAACCATCGCAGCGTCTTGACCAAGCCGACAGATAACATCAGCCTTTGTCGAAAGGAAGGATTCTGGGTCATTGGCTGAGCCCATCCTCTGCCCAGAAGGCTTTGAAAGCTTTGCTATGCTTTTTTGCGGACAACAGGCCTATGAGACAGACTTTAGTGTCTAATTCTTTTTAATTTTGCCTTTCCTCTTTCGCTATTTTTTGTATTTTCTCTCTCTCTTTTTGCAACATTTCTTTTATATCATCTTTTATTCCCCTCACCTTTTTCCCCAGCACAGGGTAGCCAGACGGTCTAAAAACTGGCTAAGCTCCCTGTCCTTCCGCTTAATCTTTCCTCCTCCTTAGACAGCGCTTAAACAGTCTACGTAGACTGCTTAAAAAACAGCAACGAGGCCACGCTGTCTGAGAATTGAAACACGTCTGGGCGGCTTTACGCGACGAGGCGCCGCCTCGCGTCGAGAAGAGAAAGCCAAAATAAAGAAACGTAACAGTGGTATTTTCTGGCTTATTTCGTATTGAAATCTCAAAAAATATTAAACGTTACTCACATTGAGCTACTGCTTAATGCGTCTGCTTGTGTGCATACAACCATTCTGGCGACATCCGATCTATCTGAGCGATTCGCAGAGCCGCCGTTTTGTTTAGACAGCAAAGTAGCCTGCATCGTATTTGTCTATGATGCGGTCTTCTCGGAGCAGTCTATTTTGCCGGCTACGTGAGAATTTGAATGGAACTTAAGATTTACCGCCGTCCATTTACTGTCTATTTAGTCGTCTGTGGTGAGTATTGGAACACACCCACTGACTGAAATCTCCCACCCGGGCAATCCGTCAATGTTCAAAATTACGGAACGGGCGACAAATGGACGCTCTAAAGGGTTAGGGCCACGACCACTGCTGGACTTTTGGAAGTGGAGACTGAGGCAGGGATTATTTGTCGCCATATCGACCAAGTACGAAAGTGTGACAAGGAATTGTTTTTGGTGAGCAAAGACACTTGGGGATCGGCGCTACTTGACAACGAAGCGACGACGGAAGACGCCAAGAACACGTCTGCAGTAACACAACCTCTACGACGGTCCACGAGAACAACAAAAAAAAAAACAGGTGGACCGTTATGGTTACTAAGGCGGAAGAAGTGTTGCAACGCCAACGGTTGCCGAAGTGGACGCAAGACAGAAGGTGCACGTGTCCTCTCTTTCTTTGTTCACCCTCTGCCACCTCCCCCCCCCCCCTTTCATGATATAAGTTTCAAGAGGTCAATAAACGCTGTCTACTGCCTGGGGACACCGACTAGTTAATGTGTCCGGCGGCTTCTCGGCTGCCAACGTAACAGTTTGGCAAATATAACTCACTGGTCATGACATGAATAATGTCACAGTCTGTGGTAGAGGTTTCATTTGCGTGTGATGCAGCACTTGAGACTGTGGTTGAAAATTGCTTGCCGCCCTTCTCCACGCACAATGTTCGTGAGTGAGGGCATCACTGAGGGACCTTGGGCGAGTTGCAGTTTCTGCACCTCCTCCATAATGACAGCCCTCACTTCATCGCGTATGTCATCAAACTATATTGCCTAGAATATACTTACATATTCTAGGCCCCATGGTCAGACCTTTTTTGCCAGACGTGTGGCATATACCCGCGGGTGGGTATGGTTCACAGGCAGGCATGCGGGTATGTGCCACAGATGATGCACAATTTAAGGGGCGAAGCTACTTATGGTGGGGGCTGAGCGTCCCGTCGTATCGTACGTAGCCACCTCTCGTTAGTCCTTGAACAAGCCGTAGAAGGCGGGCGGTATACTTGTATACATATAACGAAATGCATATGCGCTGAAAAATGCAAATGGTACGATACTAGAGGACGTTACTTGTAGTATGACAGATAATAAAAATTACAGCATATCCACGGAGTGAATGATAATGAGTGGGTCGAAGCGTCCGTCAGTCCGTCCGCACTTCTGTCCGTCCATCAGTTCTTGCTTCCGTCCATCCGTGCGTTAATCCATTCGTCCATGCGTCCATCCGTCCACCCGTGCGTCCGTGTATTCGTGCATTCATCCGTGCATCAAGCCATCCATCCGACCATGCATCCGTCCTCTCGTGGGTCCATCCGTGCGTCCGTCTGTGCGTCCGACATTCCGTTCATGCGTCCGTTCCTGCGTTCGTCCATGCATCCGTTCGTTCGTCCCGGCGTCACCCATGCGTCCGTCCGTGCGTCCACCTGTTCATCTGTGCGTCCATCATCCGTCCTTCCGTCCGTCCCTGCGTTTCCATGCGACAATCCGTCCATCCGTCCGTCCGTGCTTCAGACAGACAGACAGACAGACAGACAGACAGACAGACAGACAGACAGACAGACAGACAGACAGACAGACAGACAGACAGACAGACAGACAGACAGACAGACAGACAGACAGACAGACAGACAGACAGACAGACAGACAGACAGACAGACAGACAGACAGACAGACAGACAGACAGACAGACAGACAGACAGACAGACAGACAGACAGACAGACAGACCGACCGACCGACCGACCGACTTGACTTGACTTGACTTGACTTGACTTGACTTGACTTGACTTGACTTGACTTGACTTGACTTGACTTGACTGACTGACTGACTGACTGACTGACTGACTGACTGACTGACTGACTGACTGACTGACTGACTGACTGACTGACGATGTACGTACGCGGCCAGCGTATGATTCACGACTGGCGATAATACCCTCCGAAGCTTCGCCCTACTCATTATCATTCACTCCGTGGATAGACTGCGCTTTTTTATTTACCCAGGAACATTAAATAACGTTTTTTTTTTCATTCCATTCCATACCCATAATGTAGAGGAGGGAAGAGCCACCATGGCTGCTCAGTTGGTAAAGCATCGGATGCGTTATTCGAAAGTTTGTTTTTTGTTTTTTTTTATTTGGGCATAACACATACAGGGTTTGCCCGCGAGGTAAGGCAAAAGGAGTACTTAAACCCCCTGACTAGGCCGTACCTCGCTGGGGCAGCAGAGACAGCGGATTCTAAAGTTGCAATTTCACTAGAACATAATAGGTCAACATGAACATAATCACTAGTACAATAAGAACATGATCGCTAATTACAGTAAAAACCTAATGACAGTAATGATATAGTAACAGCAAGAACATAATCACTAAGCAACAAGAACATAACAATGCAGTGGCCAGTAATGCTTACTTACAGTAACACTTAGTACCAATGCCAATGCAGTAACCAAAGATATTAACATTTACACAACACATCCAATTCCGAAGCAAGAAACATGTTCATTATTGACTGTTTAAATTCATGAATTGTTTTACAACTTCTGGCTATTTTTACAACATTGGGCTACATATTACATAAAGACATAGTTTTATACTCAATGGTTTGCATACCATAGTTTGTCCTGGCCTTCTTCATTACTATTGATGTGCGGCGTAAACTGTACCCTGTGTCTCGACTGAGGTACCGGTTTGAAAATGTCTCAAAGTTGCTGGAAACTTCTTTAAACAGCCGAATGCAAATCTTCGATCTGTAAGAGTTTCTAATGTCAAGGATATTGTAGCGCATCATTAATTTAGAAGACCCTATGTATTGATTTGAAGAGTTAAGCAAACGAACAGCTCGACGCTGTAATACTGCTAGTTTTTCTATATCGGTTTTGTTTCCGTTCCTCCATACTAATAAGCCATAGCTAAGATGCAAATGTACAAGTGAAAAGTACAGTTGTCTGACGAACTTGACAGGCAGATAGCATCGGATTCGTCGTAGTAGACCAACCGAGCGTGCTACCTTGGTGCGGACCTTATTTATGTGCTCTGACCAGCTTAAATTTTTATGAAATGTAACACCTAGAAAAAAATGGCTTGTCACATGCTCTAGTTGCGATCCACAGTATAAAAGTTTTACATCGTAGCTTATTTCTTTATTATTAAAACAAAAAACCGTAAACTTTGTTTTCTTCGCGTTTAGGTTAAGCTGATTTACATATAGCCATTAGTGAAGTTCTTTTAACCAAGAATTTGCAGTAACTTCTAGTTCCTGAAGGTCAGCACCAGAAAAAAATACATCAGTGTCATCCGCGTACATGATCATTTCATCTGTGAGTGGAATGTTTACTATAACATTTAAGTACGCGATAAAGAATAATGGCTCTAAAATTGAACCTTGTGGTACCCCATATTTAATCAAGCTTTTGCCTGAACTATAATCCTGCAGGGAAGTATTCTGCAATCGAGAATCAACGTAACTATTCATAAGTTCTAAGGCTGCGCCGCGAATGCCATATACGTGGAGCTTGTTAAGCAATATTTCATGTTTTATAGAGTCTAAGGCCTTTCGAAAGTCTAAAAATATACCAATGGTGAGTTTTTTTCTTCAATATTACTTATAATTGTATCTCGGATTCTTAATAATGCCATTTCGGCTGACTTATTTTTTTTTTGAAAGCCATATTGTTTATCCGAATTAATACCTTTATCCAGTAGAAAGCTATTAAGGCGCTTATATATTGACACGTGCGGTTCTTTTGGTTTACGAAGGAAGCCGCTATCACTTTCTGTTAAGCGCAACGCAGGCCGCGTTTATCTTGTATGCCACTCTGGAACGCGTTATGACGCGTGTATAAAAGACTGACACGTGCGGTTCTTTTGGTTTACGAAGGAAGCCGGTATCACTTTCTGTTAAGCGCAACGCAGGCCGCGTTTATCTTGTATGCCACCCTGGAACGCGTTACGACGCGTGTATAAAAGCCGGCGCAGTGCGCCACTGGGGGGGTCTTTTTTTTTTTCCGTCGGCCGACGACTGTTCACGCCGCTGTTGCTGTGAGTTGTGTTTGGCCCTGTTTTGCTGGGCACAAGTTCGCCCAATAAACAGTTCGCCTGACACCACCCTGACTCCTGCGTACTTCCTCTCAAGTGCTGCGTGTATCACAACCTCGTGACATCTGGTGGAGGTGCTTCTCGGTCCATGTACCGTACGCCCCCGTCCAGCCGTGAGCCAAGCCCAAGCCGCCAAGAGGACGACGCCGACCCGGTCGTTCGAGTGAGCCGAAGACAACAAGGACTACCGCCCGAATACCTGCCGCTCCCCGACAAGGACAAGAAAACAAAGGCTGCTACGAAGCCGGCATCCACGATGACGGAAGCAAGGTCTTCGGCAACCGTGGTCGTCAACCAGCCCAAAGAGCCGCCTACCTTCCGCGGATCGACCTACGAAGACCCGGAAAGCTGGCTTGACATTTACGACCGCGTCGCAGCCCTCAATAAGTGCGACCCGGACGACAAGCTGCGTCATGTGTATTTTTACCTGGAAGACGCCGCAAGGACTTGGTTCGAGAACCGCGAGTCAACGCTTCGAACCTGGGACGACTTCCGCGTTGCTTTCCTGCGCACCTTTGCAAGCGTCGTGCGGAAGGAAAGAGCTGCATCACTGCTTGAAACTCGGGTGCAGCTCCCCAACGAAAACGTAACGATCTTCACGGAGGAGATGACGCGACTTTTCCGCCACGCCGACGCCGACATGTCTGAGGACAAGAAGGTTCGCCTGCTTATGCGAGGAGTGAAGCAGGAGCTCTTCGCCGGACTGATCAGAAACCCGCCAAAGACGGTACAAGAGTTCCTCTCCGAGGCTACCACCATCGAGAAGACTCTTGAAATGCGGACCCGCCAATACGATCGGCACATGTCGCCAGACGTCGCAGAAGTCCGAGGACTCTGCCCCGACGACCTGCGCGAGACCATACGCGCTATTGTTCGTGAAGAACTGCGCCGCATGTTGCCATCGTCTCAGCCCCAAGTCGCCTCTCTCGAAGACGTAGTCCGCGAGGAACTACAGCGCTCACTGAGCGTTCCTGAACGGCCACAGCCCCAACCGGAGGCGATGACCTACGCCGCTACTGCACGACGACCTGTCGCCGCTCCTCGCCAACACCAGGACCCAACGTCTCCGCAGTTTTGTCGCCAGCCACCGCCGCCACCCCCGACGCCTTCCCGCTCGCCAGTAATCCAGCGCTCGCCGAGGAAAACTGACGTTTGGCGCACCCCGAACCACCGCCCACTATGCTACCACTGCGGCGAAGCCGGGCACACCTACCGCTACTGCCAGTACCGTGAGATGGGACTGCGTGGCTTCGACGTGAACGCGCCGCGTCCGCGCCCAGGTGAGCGACCTCGCGACATCGCCGACTACATCGCCGGATCGCAGTGGCAACAACGACGACCATCCCGTTCACCTTCGCCTGGCCGCTACGTCTCCCCGGATCGCCGCCAGTACACCGGCCCTAACCGGGGCCGATCCCCAAGCCCCTACCCGGGAAACTAAAGGCAGCAACCGATGGAGGTGCGGTTGCTGCACGACGCAATGCCGAAGATCCTCCTCCGCCGCCGCCGCCGCTGCCGATGACGACGACCACGACGCACGAACTTTCCCGACGTAGTCGCAGTACGCCGCCTGAGCAGAGTCTTTACGACAAAGCCTCGCCGCCGACGCGACATAGCAGCACCGGACCAAGCCGACGCAGCCGTGATCCGACGCCCCGACCTAACTGGAACGCCAGACGACGAACCACCGACCTCGACGTGATCATCGACGGCCACAGCGTCACCGCCCTAGTCGATACCGGCGCCGACTACTCTATCATCAGTGGTCTCTTCGCCGCTAAGCTCAAGAAGGTAAAGACTGCATGGGAAGGACCGGATATCCGAACAGCAGGGGGCCACCTTATAACACCGACTGGAACCTGCACGGCAAGAGTCACGATTCACAGCCAGACGTATTCTGTGAATTTTGTGGTCCTGCAGCAATGCTCGCGAGACGTCATTTTAGGCATGGATTTCCTGGACCAGCAAGGCGCAGTCATCGACCTAAGATCCAGGTCAATCACGCTGTCCACGGATAATGCAACGGCGTCAGACTGCAACGTCGCTCACAATGCCTTGAATGTGACAGAAGAGCAGGTAACCATCCCGCCACTGTCGAGCGTCATCATTTCCGTCGGCACCAAAGCGTCTACCAACTTACAAGGTGTCATCGAAGGCGACCAGCACCTGCTCCTAAACCGTCAGATGTGCGTCGCAAGAGGCATAGCCAAGCTTCATAACGGCGAAGCCAAGGTAATGGTGACGAACTTCAGCAACGAATATAGGCACTTGAATAGGGGCACGACGGTAGCACATCTAAGCGAATTTGTGGAAGCGAGCAATGCCTTCGCCCTCACCGATTCTCAGGGAGCCGCAACGTCGACAGCAGTGTCCGCGCCCGCCTTCGACGTCAATCAAAGCCTTTCCAGGCAGCAACAAAAGGAGCTCAAAGCCTTACTCCACCAATACAAGGACTGCTTCTCGTCGTCATCGAGGCTTCGTCAGACCCCTCTCGCGAAACATCGCATTATAACCGACGAATATGCCCGTCCGCTCCGTCAGAGCCCCTACCGAGTTTCTGCACGGGAACGCGAGGCCATCAAGCAACAAGTCGACGAAATGCTGCGTGACGACATCATTCAGCCGTCTACGAGTCCGTGGGCATCACCCGTGGTGTTGGTGAAGAAGAAGGACGGAACCCTACGTTTTTGCGTCGATTATCGTCGCCTGAACAAGATCACGAAGAAAGACGTGTATCCCCTCCCACGGATAGACGATGCTCTGGACAGACTCTACAACGCCAAGTATTTTTCGTCGATGGATCTCAAAACCGGCTACTGGCAAATCGAAGTAGACGAGAGAGACCGAGAGAAGACTGCCTTCATAACACCAGACGGCCTATTCGAGTTTAAGGTCATGCCCTTTGGTCTTTGCTCGGCGCCTGCGACGTTCCAACGGGTTATGGACACAGTACTCGCAGGCTTGAAGTGGCAGACTTGCCTCGTCTACTTGGACGACGTAGTCGTATTTTCTTCCAACTTCGACGAGCACCTCCGGCGCCTTGAAGCTGTTCTTCGGGTAATCAAAGCCTCGGGACTTACCCTGAAGCCAGAAAAGTGCCGCTTCGCCTACGAGGAACTATTGTTCCTTGGCCACGTTATCAGCAAGTCGGGAGTGCTCCCTGATCCACAGAAAACAGCTGCGATCGCCGACTTTCCTGCACCCACCGACAAGAAAGCAGTACGCCGATTTCTTGGCCTCTGCGCTTATTACAGGCGCTTCGTGAAGAACTTTTCGCGGATCGCCGAGCCACTGACGTACCTCACGAAGGCCGACGTCGACTTCAAATGGGAAACGCCGCAAGTCGAGGCATTTCAAGAATTAAAGCGACGCCTGCAAACGCCGCCAATACTGGCGCACTTCGACGAAGAATCTGACACCGAAATTCACACGGACGCAAGCAGCACAGGGCTCGGCGCCGTGATCGTGCAGAGGACCGACGGACTTGAAAGGGTCATCAGTTACGCTAGCCGGTCACTTTCGAAGGCAGAAGCCAATTATTCCACGACAGAAAAGGAATGCCTTGCCATCATCTGGGCTACATCAAAGTTCCGCCCCTACCTGTATGGCAGGCCTTTCAAAGTCGTGAGTGACCACCACGCCTTGTGTTGGCTAGCTAACTTGAAGGATCCATCAGGGCGCCTCGCACGGTGGAGTCTCAGACTACAAGAATTTGACATCACCGTCGTCTACAAGAGCGGACGAAAGCACTCCGACGCCGACTGCTTGTCTCGCGCCCCTGTCGATCCGCCGCCCCAGGATGACCAGGACGACGACTCTTTCCTGGGACCCATAAGTACTGACGACTTCGCGGAACGCCAACGAGCTGACCCAGAGCTCAAGATCCTCATGGACTACCTGCAAGGCAAGACCGCCAACGTGCCGAAAGTATTCCGCCGAGGACTGGCTTCGTTTTTCCTGCGAAACAACGTCCTCCTGAAGAAGAACTTCTCGCCACTCCGCGCCGACCACCTCCTCGTGGTGCCTTCAGCGTTACGTCCAGAGGTTCTGGAAGCATTACACGACGACCCGACAGCCGGACATCTTGGTGTTTTCCGCACACTGTCACGAATACAAGAGAAGTACTATTGGCCTCGCCTCACTGCCGACGTCGCCCACTACGTAAAAACATGCAGAGACTGTCAGCGACGCAAGACGCCGACAACTAGGCCAGCCGGACTTCTGCAACCCGTCGAACCACCTCAACGGCCATTCCAACAAATCGGCATGGACTTACTGGGGCCGTTCCCGACGTCAACTTCTGGCAACAAATGGATTGTCGTTGCGACTGACTACCTCACCCGCTATGCCGAAACAAGGGCCTTGCCCAAGGGCACTGCCGCCGAGGTCGCCAAGTTCTTCATTGAGAACATCGTCCTCCGCCACGGAGCCCCCGAGGTCCTCATCACCGACAGAGGTACGGCCTTTACGGCTGACCTAACGCAAGCGATCTTGAGGTACAGTCAGACAAGCCACCGCCGAACCACCGCGTACCACCCACAGACGAATGGCCTCACCGAGCGTCTAAATAAGACCATCGCCGACATGCTGGCCATGTACGTGGACGTCGAGCACAAGACGTGGGACGCCATACTCCCGTATGTAACCTTCGCGTACAACACGGCCGTGCAGGAAACGACGCAGTTTGCTCCATACAAGCTCGTCTACGGACGGAGCCCAACAACGACGCTTGACGCCATGCTACCGGTCGGCACCGACGAAGAAGACCTCGACGTCGCCAGCTACCTGGATCGCGCTGAAGAAGCTCGACAGCTAGCCCGCCTGCGTATCAAGAGCCAACAGACGGTCGACAGGCGCCACTACAACCTTCGACGACACCACACCGAATACCAACCCGGCGACCTTGTCTGGGTCTGGACGCCGATACGAAGACGGGGATTGTCTGAGAAGCTCCTGCGACGCTACTTTGGACCCTACAAGGTAGTCCGACGTCGTGGTGAACTGGACTATGAGGTCGTGCCCGATGGCTTAACGTCATCCCAACGACGCCGTGCACGACCCGAAGTCGTACACGTGGTGCGACTTAAACCTTATTACGCGCGCTGATTAGCTGAGACACATTGTTAATGTAATTTATTGCATGTACTCTCTCTTATGTTCTGTCTTTAGCATCGGGACGATGCTTTTTCAGAGGGGGGTAGTGACACGTGCGGTTCTTTTGGTTTACGAAGGAAGCCGCTATCACTTTCTGTTAAGCGCAACGCAGGCCGCGTTTATCTTGTATGCCACTCTGGAACGCGTTATGACGCGTGTATAAAAGACTGACACGTGCGGTTCTTTTGGTTTACGAAGGAAGCCGCTATCACTTTCTGTTAAGCGCAACGCAGGCCGCGTTTATCTTGTATGCCACTCTGGAACGCGTTATGACGCGTGTATAAAAGACTGACACGTGCGGTTCTTTTGGTTTACGAAGGAAGCCGCTATCACTTTCTGTTAAGCGCAACGCAGGCCGCGTTTATCTTGTATGCCACCCTGGAACGCGTTACGACGCGTGTATAAAAGCCGGCGCAGTGCGCCACTGGGGGGGGTCTTTTTTTTTTCCGTCGGCCGACGACTGTTCACGCCGCTGTTGCTGTGAGTTGTGTTTGGCCCTGTTTTGCTGGGCACAAGTTCGCCCAATAAACAGTTCGCCTGACACCGCCCTGACTCCTGCGTACTTCCTCTCAAGTGCTGCGTGTATCACAACCTCGTGACAATATAATACGCTCAGCTATTTTTGAAAATAATGGGAGTACCGAAATCGGTCTGTAGTTGTTTAAGTCATTGTGATTCCCACCCTTAAAGATTACTGCAACACGAGCTAGCTTCATTTTTTTAGGAAAAATACCAGTGGAGAGTATACTGTTGCAAATATGTTCCAATGGACTGCATATTATGTGAGCAACTGCTTTAATAGATTGCGTTTTGATGCCATCCTCTCCAGCGGGTGACTTGTTACTCAAGGAGTTAATAATGGAAAAAATCTCACTTTTAGATGTAGGCGTAAGAAATATTGTCTCGCTGATACGATTGCCAATGTAACTTTCATAATTTCGATTTTGGGAAAAACCAAATATAGAGGTTGGAGCACCAGCATTGATAAAATGATTATTAAAGAGATGAGCTGCATCATTACCGCAGTACTTAACATCATTTACAACAATCTCTGACGGCACATTTTGCGAACAGTAACCTATTAGCTCGCGGTATATGTTCCACATTCTACGACCATCACTCATAGAAGTTTCAAATTTACGCGTATAGTATTCAGATTTTGCTTTCTTCAGATCACTGTTGAGTTTGTTCCGGACTTGTTTGAATTCTTTTAATATTTGGGGGTCTCTTGTCTTTAAGAAGTGACTGAATAATTTGTCTCTGTGTTGAATCCGTTTATATAGTTCGTGATTTACCCATTCCTTTCTAGCTCTTTTAGGCCGGACCACAGGGGAGAAAGGAAATGATACATTGTATATTTCTTTCACTTTGGACACAAATAGATCATACGATGCTGAGGCATTTCCTTCAGCATAAACATCGGACCAATCTGCATTGGAAAGTAACGTTTAAAATAGCTGTATACTTCGACTATTTATAACACGCTTGAAGTTGTGATTTATATCAATGCGCATACAGAATGATAACGCAGCAAATATCGGCAAATGATCACTTATGCCAGAGCTTAGCACTCCAGAACATGTTTCGTTTTTTGTGAAAGAAGTAAAACATAAATCAATCAATGTTTTTGAACTCGGGGTTATCCGCGTAGGAAGTTTTATAAGGTTTTCACAACTATTTGTTAACATAGTTTCAATAAGTTGGATACTTTCATTATTTTTTGAAAGTAAGTCAACATTGAAATCACCAACAATAATCGAATGGAATTTCTTCATGTTAGCAAGTTAAATCACTGAGTTCATATAATGAAGTAGTCCTGTTAGCGCACCTTGCGGTGGGCGGTAGACAGCAACAATCAGAATGTTGCTAGAAACTACAGCAACACATTCAAAATCATCGGTCACACACGTAAATTCAGGCAAGATTTCGCAACCATGGCATTCGCGAGCATACAGAGAAACGCCACCGCCTCGTTTTCTGGAACGATAAACTGAAATGTGCTTATAACCCGAGAAATGTATGATGCCATGCTCAGCCGCGTACCACGTCTCTGAAAAAGCTAGGAAGTCAAAGCAACAATTTAGTTGCGATAGGTATGTCTCCATGTCAACTTGCTTATTTCTTAAACTTTGCGTATTCACATGCAACAGTGTAAGCCCTTTGTCACAAAAACAGCTATTCTTCGCTACCAAGTTGTTAAAAGATGCAGCACTGTGATAGGATTCCATATTTGTGGAAGTTGGTGGCGTTTTATAATCCTAAACAATTTTTTCTAAGTCACTTTCCGTGGCCAGCCTTATTGCGCGAGCATTCGGCTGCTTGCGCACAAAGATAGTTCCCTGTAAACTCCAAACGAACTGATAGTTCAATTCCCTTGCCCGGTTTTTCGCAAGCCATAGTAACCGCTTGTTTGTAGGAGTCAGGTTATCAAAGAATTTATTACCCTGTGTTTTGCTCCAAAGATTTTTCTTCTTTTCGAACCACGCAGTTTTAATGTTCTTGTGGCAAAGCGCACAAGAACGACAAGGTTCTTACCCTTTTTTGCACGCAGACGGTGCATTCCTTCAATATCTTTTTCAGATAGTGACGGCAGGTCAAGCTGCGCGGCAATCTTATTTATTTCTGTTAGCAGGTTCTCTCCTTCTCGTTGAGCCAGACCATGAATTTCCATGTTCTGTCTGCGGCTGTACTGTTATAGAGTGTCCATTTGTTCTTTTAATTTTGAAAGCACTGTCACGTCTTGCGACTGTTCAACAGCCTCTATTTGGCGGCGTAATTCACCGATACCTTGTTCCTGCCGATTTACAGCATCTTTAAGGTGATCGTAGGTATCAGACAAATGCTGCACTGACTTTTCTATGCTCTGCACAGTTTCTTGCAAGCACATCAGTTTATCTAAGTTTGCTTCTAGCGCTTGCATTTGCGACAGCTTTTTGTTTATTTCAGCAAGCTCAGATGGACCTGCAGCTGTCGCTTGCATTTGCGACAGCTGCAGGTCCATCTGTGAAGGTTCACAGATGGACCTGCTGTGTCAGTGTTCCCTTAAGAAATTTTACTTGTAGGACATCTAAGTGACTTTTTAGTCGCATCTTTCATCGTCTTAAACGGCCTAGCTGTGATGCCGCTACATTTCCCAATGTGGAAGTCACCGCTGCAGTCAACACATCGCATGATGACACCATCATCACTAAACGCTGTTTTACAAAAGGAACAAGCCTTTGCAGTCATTTTTGCTCGAGGGAAATGATACACATTTGAAGACAATTTAAACAGTTTTCAGGACAGCAGCAGCAGCGGAAGTGTGAGTGATAAATAAGAATGCAAAATAATTTTGTAGGCTCTTTCTACTAACCTGCAAGAATATCAGGCGTGCGTTTAGACGGGATCCACCTACGCCTACCGCTACCGCTGCTGCCCGAGTGAGTCCATTGGCCAGATGTCGATCCTTTTGTAGGCTCCGTCAGTGGTAAGGTCACGTGTCTCGGTAAGAGTCACGTGCCTCGGCGATCCGTAGTGGCAGCAGTTTGTTGCGATGCAATTTGATCCGGTAGCGCAAAAACGTCCTGCGATAATCGTCTGCAAGAATATCAGGCGTGCGTTTCGACGGGATCCACCTACGCCAACCGCTACCGCTGCTGCCCAATGCTGCCCGCTGCTGCCCAAGTTGCAGGTGTGGTCCCTGCCCACGGCAAGTTATCTGTTCATCCACTTTTTTTTTCCTCGCATTTACAATGTGATTCCTTTTAATAACATTCTCTGTAACTTTCTTGACATGGTTCTCAGTTATATCTCATTATTATTGTGTCTAACAAAGAAAACAAGCCCTGAAGCATAGACTACTTTCCTTCAGAAAAGCCATAGGTCATTTTAAACCATGAGCATCACGAAAAAGCTCACACTGGCAGCGTTGACCCCACGAATGCAAAGACTATATGTTCTCATCCCAGCAGGAATCGAACCAAGGCAATCTGCAGGTAATCAACCATTCTGCCAGAGTCACACCAGGTCTTGGAACTCCTTTGGAAAAAGGCTCTATGCTGGCGTGATTCTGGTGAAGCGTTAATTGTGGCTGCAGTGCTGCCGCTTTATTTAACAATAATTACATATGTGTACGAATGACACAGCCATTGTCTTATGTGTTTTGTTTGTTTTTTTTTTCTTTCCTCTTCTCCTTCTCTGTTGAGACTCACACCGCGCTGGAATTAAACACACAAATAAAAGACACACTGAAGCACAGGTAGGACACACACGAGCGCGCTCGTGTGTGTCCTACCTGTGCTTCAGTGTGTCTTTTATTTGTGTGTTTAATTCCAGCGCGGTGTGAGTCTCAACAATGTTCAACCAACTAGCCCCCACTCTTGCCCTTCTCCTTCTCTGTTTCTCTCCTGTCTTATTTTCCTCTAGGTATCTCCTTCCCGAAGGAGTAGGCAAGTGTTGCAATCATCTAGGCGGCAGTTGTCAGCTTCTCCCTCCCTATTTATTTATTTATTTACAATACCTCAAAGGCCGCAATGAAGGGGTTTTACATGAAGGGTGGGCTATTACATTGGGTAAATGGGTAGATGCTCAATCGCTGCTTTGAAGTCAATGACACTGGAGTGGTGCACAACGGGAGGAGGAAGGCCATTCCAATCTTGTGCGGTCTTGACAAAACGAAGAAGTGTGTTTTGAATAGGAGCTACTTCTGCTAACTCCGGCGTATTTCAGTGGTAATTTAAGCCTGTTGATCGGTTTTCGCTGCTTCCTTGGAGGGGATGGATGTAGACCACCCCGGGCGCCTGCCGTCACCAGCGGCGTCAGCGGCGGCCGCCTCCAGGAAGCGGATGGGACAAGCGAGTGACAGCGACAGTGAAGATACTCATGCTTACTATCTCAGCAGTGAGGACTTTTCAGATGACGGTTTCCAACCTGTGCTGAGCCGTAAAGCGAAGAGGAGGAACATGAGGACATCCTCATCCTCAACTATTCAAACTGTAAGTGAAGCGCCAAAATCGAGCACTTATACCATCCTGTTTCTGCCTGCACTTCCTACCGTCAGCATGAAACACCTTAACAGACAGTCTGTGTCGAGGTCTCTGGAAACGCTCGTGCCAAATGAGATCACGGACATAAGAGTGAACGCCAGAAAGAATATACTGGCTGTCGACGTTTTGCACGCAAGTACGTTGGGCGTTCTGCGCAGTGTAACTGACTTGGACGGCAACCAGGTGCGCTCTCATGTTCCCTTGGGATGTGATGTAGTAACCGGCGTGATCTACGACATAGATGTGGCTATTTCCAATAATGACTTACAATTTCTTGTCAAGTCAACAACTGATACTCCAATTGTTGATATCACCCGGCAAGGCAAGTCTCGCTGTGTGAAGATTGCGTTTAAGGGCACATCACTCCCCTCTCTTGTGAAGGTGGGGTACTTCAGACATGCTGTGCAGCCTTTCATTCCAAAGCCTCTCCAGTGCCGTAAATGCATGAAACTTGGACATGTGAGCAGCGTCTGCGAGAATTCGGTGGTATGCCACCGCGGCGCCGAGCCCCATGAAGCGGATAAGTGCGTCGCAACTGTCAAGAAATGCTCTAATTGCAATGGATCCCATGAAGCCACATCGAAGGACTGCTCGCGAATTCAGAAGGAAATTGCCATCTTGAAGAAGATGGTGCGCGATCACTCATCTCATCGAGAAGCCGCAGCTAAAGTCAGAAGGCGTCGTTCACGTCGACGTTGGTCTTCAAGGACGCCCGCTACCTCCTCGACACGTTTGCCAGATCCCTCATCAGTACCACCCCCTTTGCCTCCCAGACCACATGCCGTGGGAAAGGCTGTAAAGGACAAAGCCTGTGAGCATACCCTAACTGCGACAGAGTGGCCTGCACTTCAAAGGGAAGCAGCATCAAGCGAACCGAAGGAGTTTCATGACGGCCAGTCCGCGATCCCGGTTCGAGATCTTTCCAACCAAGACAGGCAAGTGACTGCAATCGTGCAATGATTAATTGCCACGATTCGCACGCTACTGAGCAGCATACAATCTCCGTCTGCTAAGAGTGCACTGCAAATACTGGATGCACTGAATCCAGTTCTTGCTAACGTCGTATAAGCACAATGGCTCAACAAAATCTCATCTTCCGCACTGAAGTTAAAAGTGCGTCGATTTTTCAGTGGAATGCCAGAGGCATGAAGTCCCGTATCTCGGACTTTCGCCAATTTGTTCGGGCCAATCAATTCCCTATACTTGTCATATGTGAACCAAACGTATCAACGCCTTATAGATTGTCCGGTTATGAAGCTTTTTGTTCAGCCGCTTGCGAAGAACGAAGCAAAGTAATTGTTTACATTCGCATGGACTTGACTTATCTTTCGCACCCAATAAGTTCAAATGATGACAATCAGTACGTGTGTCTTCGTGTAAAGAAGAATGCAGTTTCGTCCACGCTTATTGGTGGATATATATCTCCGTCATCGCGATTTGACTGCGACAGATTAAAAGACATCATAATGAGGACCGATGGGCCTTGCATCATCACCGGTGACTTCAACGCCCATCACATGCTTTGGGGGAGCACTAGGATGAATGCCAGGGGCCGGAACATTGTTACATTCGCTTCCGATTACGACCTTTCCATGATGAACGATGGTACCCCAACATATCTGCGGGGTCTCACGTATGGCAGTTGCCTTGACCTGACATTGGTGTCACGGTGCTTCTCTCACAAAGTTAAATGGTTTTGCGATATTGAGACTCATGGGAGTGATCACATACCCACCTACGTGACGATAGATGGTATCATAAAAAATATCTCTTCCGGTGTTGTAATTGGCACTGACTGGTCGATGTGTACATCGCGTGTTGAGGACGCTTGCCAAGAAGGCCTCGCCTGCAGCCTGGAAAATACCATAGCGGAAGCTATGCAAGCGTCCAAATGTAAATTACCATTTTCGTCTAAAATAACACAGTTTGACATCGAACTGGAAAGATTACGAGCTATACGAAGGCGTGCTGAACGACGATACAGACGCACAAGATCAATTTACGATCTGAAGGAAGCAAGACGGCTCCCGAAAAAGATTCAACGACGCATTTACAAGCTGGAGAGCGAACGCTGGAAAGCATTCTGTGAATCTCTAGACCCTCATAAACCGCTGTCATATATCTGGAGAACAGTTCGTGGTCTTCGCTCCTCTCCGCAACAACGGCACCCTTTTAAAGCTTTGGCACTCCATCATGGAAAAACAGAACTCGAGGTGGCTGAAGAATTTTGCACGAGAGTTGCCGGGAATATTATGAACGAGAACATCGACGCTGTGATCGTTCCTGAGACGCGATTACCAGAAATGGACATTCCATTCACCATGGAAGAACTGGAATGTGCGTTAGTCCCTTCTAAACGCATGTCATCGCCAGGTCCTGATGGTATTATAGTGCGTTGGGTCACCTTGTACAAAAAGCCTGAAAAGAACTTTCAACATGCTTCAACAACTCCTGGCTCAGCGGCAGTGTTCCCCGAGAATGGAAAATAAGTCGATTAATACCACTTCTGAAATCGGGAAAATCACCATTGGACTTGACAGCGTATCGCCCTATTGCCCTCGCAAGCTGCCTCGGAAAAGTGATGGAAATAATGGTTCTATTTCGTCTCGAGTGGTACTCGGAACGATACACCAAATACCCTTCTTGCATGGCAGGCTTTCGTCGGGGCTGCTCCTCCATCAACTGTGTCCTTGACTTATCGACATTTGTTCAGCAAGAAAAAAGTCGCAAGCGCATATCAGTGGCACTCTTTCTTGACGTGAAGGGTGCTTATGATAATGTAGCTCACGATGCCATCCTCACTTCTCTCGCAGCAATTGGCATTGGTGGACGAATGTTTCAATGGACAAAAGATTATATAACTGGCAGGTGTTTCTTTGTGCAAACATATGAGGGTACAACTGCTGAACATTACACCTACTGCGGAGTACCTCAGGGAGGTGTTTTAAGCCCCACATTGTTCAATGTTGCCCTCATTGGTCTGGTGAAGGTTCTGCCAAAGTCGGTGTGCCTATCCATATACGCCGATGATATTTCCCTCTGGAGTGCTGCAGCTACTCGCCCTTTGGTGCGTGCACGAATGCAGCGGGCAGCAACCCTCACAACAGCCTACCTTCAGAAACAAGGCCTAACTATATCAACTGTGAAGTGCGCGTTGATGGCGTTTACACGCAAACCAATGACGCCATACCCTGTTTACATCAATGGGCAGAGTGTCAAATATGCACGGACGCATCGTTTCCTGGGCATAATAATCGACAGAAGTCTTTCGTGGAGCCCGCATTGTGCGTAATTGAAGACGAGACTGCTATCTATTGTGCATATAATGAAATTCATGTGCGGGAAAGCATGGGGAACTTCTGTGGCCTCCATGCTACAGCTGTACAGGGACCTATTTCTGGGTCTATTGCGCTACAGCTTGCCGGTACTGACTAACACTTGCAAATCCAATACTCATTCATTGGAGAGTTCGCAGGGTCAGGCACTGCGTATCTGCCTAGGACTGCCCCGATGCGCTTCTACTTATGCCACAATCATGCTTGCCAAAGACCATCCGGTCAGGACATATAGAGTTGTGGATTGCCTCAGAGCGCACATTCGACATGCTAGCCGTGTACCCGACCACCACTTGGCCCTTCTACCCTCCGGAAGACCACGTGCTACGTTTTCAGACGCCATAGCCAAGCACCTAAACAGCATTCCATCAGGATATACGCCCGCTGCGAGAATGGCATGTCCTTTTTGGTGCCTCGATCAGCCGCAAGTACGTCTAGAAATTCTGGGAATCACAAAGAAAAGCAATCACTCCAGAGTAGCATTGAAGCAAGCAACACTGCTATTATTACATGAGTTGTACTTAGACCGAACGCAGATATACACTGATGGGTCCGTCTCGTCCAGCAGCTCATCAGGTGCCGCTGTAATTCCGGCTGCAGCAATGACAATCAAGTTTAAGTTGTCGCACATGACTACATCTACGGCATCAGAGCTTGCTGCTATAATTGAATTGAATTGTTTATTTTCAACATAATACATGTCGAGGGATGGTATGGCTAAAGGCAGAATTAACTGCCTGACAATGGCCCTACCACCCAAGCACTGTCCAACAGGGTTGTGGCTATCAGTAAGAAATTATACATTAGAAAGCGAAAGCTCAGCACGGAAAAAAAAAACATGACATAGCGCTACTTGCAAGGGACGACGACATACATATAGGAATAGTAGAATTGAGTTCTTTAATGTAACAGGTCTTAAGCCACATGTTGTTAGAGGTCTACTCATACTATGAAGGGCACGCAAGACAGCAAATATAATTTAACAACACGCTTAAACAGGGATTTTGATGAAACTTCATACACATTGCTAAGTAATTGTGGATGCTGGTTTAGGAAACTAGGGATCATGTATTTTAGCTGTTTAGTACCATATTTTGTTCTGCAAAACGGAACTTCGAGGTGGCTGTGTCGCAAAATATATGGATTGCGGTTAGTCAAGTACATGTGTGTAAACATAGATTCATTTTGACGCATTTTACTGTGTATGTATGTAGCAAGTTTGAGGGAGTATAGCTGATCCACTTTTAATATCTCATTTTTTAAAAAAAACGGTGCTGTACGGTCAAGATAAGCAAGGTTTTCTATGTGTCGAACAGCTTGTTTTTGGAGGAGTGTCAGCCTGATTAAGTTTGTTTTGCTTGTAGTACCCCAGACTAAGAGGCAGTAGTATAGTTGAGAATGTATGAGTGTATAGTACAGCTGACGTTTTAGCCAAGTCGGAACCAGATGCCGGATATTGTAAAACACTCGATTGGACCTGGAAATGCTAGTATGTAATTTGTTTACGTGATGAGTCCAGCTCAAATGTTCTTCGAACAATACTCCCAGAAACTTAAATACAGATACCCGTTCAATAGCGCAAGCATCAAAACGAAGAGAAATGTCAGTGACATCGGGTTTATTCTTAGGTTTAAAAACAATGAATTTCGTTTTAGTAACATTTAACTGGAGCTGGTTGAGGGACAACCAAATCAGCAGCTGGTGCAACCAATTGTTTGTTACTATTGCCAAGTCAGCTAAATTATGACCAGAGAAAAATAAACTGGTATCATCGGCATAGAGAACCATTTTAGGCGTAAGTGGTATATTCACAATGTCGTTGATATAAATTATAAAAAATAGAGGACCCAAAATGGACCCCTGAGGTACGCCGCACATTATTTGCTTCATCTCTGAGCTTATGTTATTAAGACTTACAAATTGAAATCTATCTGAAAAATAACTCTTTATCAGTTCTAAGGTAACGCCTCTAATTCCATATTCGGGAAGTTTTTGAAACAAAATGTGATGCTTTATAGAGTCGAAAGCTTTCCTGAAGTCAAGAAAAACTCCAACAGTAAATAACCTGTTTTCAAAATTTTCAATTATTTCTTCTTTAACACTCAGCAGTGCCTCCTCGGTTGATTTATTCTTGCGAAAGCCAAATTGATTGTCAACAAGTGCCCGCTTTTCATCCAAGAATTGGGTTAACCTAAACTTTACAACTAATTCTAATACTTTAGAAAAAAGAGGTAGCACAGATATGGGCCTGTAGTTATTCAGATCATTCAAGGATCCACCTTTATGCAAGACTACAACTTTGGCTATTTTCATACTAGCAGGAAAGATCCCGGTAGATAGCGCGCTATTACATATATGACAAAGCGGGGCACATAGTATATCAGCAACATGAATAATTGGTCTCGCTTTGATTTCATCATATCCGGCTGCGCTATCTGTTTTCAAAGATTTGATTAATTTACAAATTTCATCTGCAGTGCACGGAGACAGAAATATGGAGTTGGTACTGTGAGATGATATATATCCACATAGATCATTTGTAAGATTGTTAGTACCAGGATTATTTGCAATACCAGCATGCAAAAAGTGATCATTAAATTTGTTCACCAGTGGAGTACTGGTATATTCCACATCATCAAACATAAGTGTGCTAGGGATCATAATATTTGAGCTGCCTTTGAGTTTACGAATTGTAGCCCATATTTTTTTGGGGTCACCTGATATCGACGCAAACACATCTTGGTAATATTGAGTGCGAGCTTTCCGAAGATCCGAATTGAGCTTGTTCCTGAGCTTTTTATATTCCCGGAGAATTGTTTCGTCTTTTACACGAATGAAAGTGTCAAATAATCTGTCCCTCATTCTAATTCTATGGTATAACTCACGAGTAACCCATGGTTTTCTAGATTTTCGATTACCTTTAACTGAATGTAGTGGAAAAGCAGAGTCATACGAGTGCTTAACTTTCTGCAAAAATAAATTGTAGGATAAATTCGGATCTTTCTCGTTGTATACATCTGTCCAATCAATATTTTCGACCAATGACCTAAATGCATTCAGTGCCTCATTATTAAAATTTCTTCTAAAAAATGGAGCACTGCGTGCATGACAGTTTTTACTTTTGGGGCGCGGAACGAAAACAAAGATTGGCAGATGATCACTAATATCGAAAGTAAGAATTCCTGAAAATACATCAGCGCTATCATGATTTGTTATGCACAAGTCAATTAAGCTTTCTGTGTCTGGTGTTATTCTAGTGGCCCGGTTTATAGTGTTAGAACAATGAAATGACTCTATGACATCATTAAAACGTTGTGTTTGAGAATTGGATAATAATAAATTTATATTAAAATCACCAATCAGAACAACCGACAGACCTGTCATGGTAGCGTACTCAAGAATCTTGCTAACAGACAAACTAAATTCATGAAAATCACCAGAAGGGGGGCGATAGATAGCCGCAATCACGGTACTACAACATTTGACAGCAATTGACTCATAATCATCGTTAACGGCTGAAAATTCAGCGAGAACAAAGTAGTTCAGGTTATTTCTGATATAAAGTGAACAACCGCCTCCTCGACGACCTTTCCTGTAGACACTTTCACACTTGTATCCATCAAGAAAATTGACATCAGAAACCGACGAAAACCACGTCTCTGTAAATGCCAGAATGTCAAATTTATGGTCTAGTGCCTCCAGAGCTGTTTCTAATTCCATGACCTTACCACTCAAGCTTCTGCTATTTACATGAAAAATAGACAAATGATCACTCGGCTTTAAAGAATGACTCCGCAAGGTAGAATTGAAAATAGAGCTGTTATAATAGCTTATGCTAGATGATTCTTTCATCATAGAAAAAAGAAAAAAAGTACGCGAACACAGAAAGACACGTCACAAACTGATCAGTAGCTTATTGTATCTTATCTAAGTCGGTTTGACATTCAATGCGGATCGCTCGCTCGCCCTGTGCCTTACGCACAAACATCTTTCCTTCTTTCTGCCAAACAAACTGATAGTGCTTTTCTTGCGCCCTAGCCCTCATTAGCCACAAAAGCTTCCTGTTTTCTGCCGTCAGATTATCCAAGAAATAGACATCCGATTTTGAAGACTTCAAATAGCCTTTCTTTGCCATCCATTCATTCCGTGTAGCGCACGATACAAAGCGAACGAGCACCGCTGGTTCTTTACCTGGCTTGGGCGGAAGCCTGTGCAAGCCGTCAATATTAGCTGGCGTGAGCTCGGCAAGGTTTAACTGTTTCGCCAGGTTATTCAGTTTACCGAGCAACTGTTCGCCTTGGCTATGGGGGATACCATGAATTTCCAAATTTTGACGGCGGCTATATTGCTCTAAGTAGTTGAGATGCTGTCGCAGCTTCTGAATTTCCAGAGGGTCATTGGCTGCTTCAGCCTTTTCAACTCTTTTCTTTAGAGCAGCTATTTCACATGATTGCTTCCTCATCTCGATGAGTACATCGTCATACTGCTCTGACAAGTGTTTAACAGATTGTTCCATATTTTGGACTGTGTCCTTCAGTTGCATTAGTTGATCTATTCTGCTTTTAATGGTGGGTATCTCCGACAACTTGCGATTTATTTCAGCCAGTATTTTTCCAGTGTCAGATGTCTGCTGCAGCTGCAACTTCCCGCTGCCGGCGTTCGCACGTGCAGCCAGAATAACACATGCTTGACATTTCCATGCTTTTTTTACTGCCTCGTCGCCTGTCTTAAAAGCAGACTTTGTTACTCCTGAGCATGGTCCAATGTGATAACCGTAGCTACATTCGGAGCACATTGGGCAACTACCGGGATCGGGAAGTGCCTCTTTGCACACTAAACACAAGGCAGAAGCTGCCATTCTCAGTACACACCCGAAATGTACAACACTTCAAATCACGCAGCTCCCACAAGCAAGCAAAACGACGACAAAACGAAAAAGCGATTTTTGTGGTGGTGGTAGGCGGCACAACAGAGAAGAAATGTTAAGGCTTTGTAACTAACCTGCAAGATAGAAGAAATCAGTCTCCCGAGCGTCCGCCCGCCACCACCACCGCTGAACAAATGCGATGGTATCTGATGCGCTTCGTTCTTTTACACAGCTCGATGACGTCACGAAGATTGCGAGGCCCACGTAATGTCAGCACTGTCAAAGTTCCAGAGCTGTCAAATCCGAAGAACTCGGAAACCCTGAGTTGCCTCTCCTCAGAGATGAAAAACGATGTTTCCAGGTTGGCCTGTTCCTTTTGGGACAGCTCGGGGTCTGCACGAAGCGTGGGAGGTCCGTGTGGTTTCCTGCAAGATAGAAGAAATCAGTCTCCCGAGCGTCCGCCCGCCACCACCACCGCTGAACAAATGCGATGGTATCTGATGCGCTTCGTTCTTTTACACAGCTCGATGACGTCACGAAGATTGCGAGGCCCACGTAATGTCAGCACTGTCAAAGTTCCAGAGCTGTCAAATCCGAAGAACTCGGAAACCCTGAGTTGCCTCTCCTCAGAGATGAAAAACGATGTTTCCAGGTTGGCCTGTTCCTTTTGGGACAGCTCGGGGTCTGCACGAAGCGTGGGAGGTCCGTGTGGTTTCCTGCAAGATAGAAGAAATCAGTCTCCCGAGCGTCCGCCCGCCACCACCACCGCTGAACAAATGCCAAGGGCTGCTTACAGTATCTCGTTCAAGAACGTCCAGGAAAATGGGTCATATTCTGTGATTCGAAGGCAGCGCTTCAGAGTTTGCAGTCTGCCATGCGTAGGAGGAGTCATGAACAATTGGTACAAGAAATAAGACATTGCCATCATGAAGCTCTAGCACGAGGGCATGATATTATATATCAGTGGCTGCCTGGACATATCGGTATTACCTAAAATCAATTAGCCGACGATGCAGCCCGCTCAGCTCATGAAGGAACCCGTGTAGTCCCGATTCCTCTATTAAGGAATGATGCAGCAAGACAACTTTACCTGCTGGCTCGAGATCTCACACGCATGTTCTGGTCGTCTACCAGCTTCCAAGGAAGGAAGGAAGCAACAAAAAGGGAGAAGGCAGGGAGGTTAACCAGAAAGACATCCGGTTGGCTACCCTACACTGGGGGATTAAGGAAGGGGACAAGAAAGACGAGAAAGAGGGAAGAGAGGGAAAAAGGGGGTGGGGGAGAGACTGACAGTAATTTCAATGCAGCGTGTAGAACTCTACCACATGTCAGAGGCGTTCACACAAGCCTGTCTTTCTCAGGAAACACAGCAGGGCTTTCACTGCCTTGTTGGCTGTCGAGGCATGTGTACGTTGCTGTAATAACACCTGCACAGAAAGAGGCCGATCATCCAGTCGCCGCATTGCGTTGGCAAGTACTTGTCTATCTGAGGCAAATCGAGGACAATGACACAGCAGGTGTTCGATATTTTCGTCGGTGCCGCAAACATCGCACGCCGCACTGTCAGTAATTCCGATTGATTGATATGTGGGGTTTAACGTCCCAAAACCACCATATGATTATGAGAGACGCCGTAGTGGAGGGCTCCAGAAATTTTGACCACCTGGGGTTCTTTAACGTGCACCCAAATCTGAGCACACGGGCCTACAACATTTCCGCCTCCATCGGAAATGCAGCCGCCGCAGCCGGTATTTGAACGCGCGACCTGCGGGTCAGCAGCCGAGTACCTTAGCCACTAGACCACCGCGGCGGGGCCAGTAATTCCGATTAACGTGGTATAGGCTTTCGTGAAAGCAACTCCCAGCCAAAGGCGATAGAGAAGCGAAGCTTCACGTCGATGTAGACCGGGGGGAGGCCGGAGTTGTAGTGAAGGGTCGAGCTCGTGCAGTCATGTACGTCGTATGCTTGGTGTGTTCCACTCAGTCAGTGTGAGACTGCGGGCCAGTTGACGAATCTGCCTCGCCGCATCCGCTCTTGAAAGCGGTATCGGAACGCTGTTCGCTTCTTTATGTGACGTGCGAGCAGCATGATCTGCAGAATCATTGCCGCCTATACCACTATGCCCAGGTAACCACTGAAAGACGATGTCATGGCCTTTTTGTATTAAAAGGTGGTGAAGTTTCATGGTTTGGTAGGTCAACTGGTCGTGGCATCCCCGTCGGAGAACTGATATCAGGGACTGTAATGCTGGTTTTGAGTCAGAAAACACAGCCCATTTACCTGGTCTTTCTTCTGAATTGATGTGTTCCAGTGCATTGCGCAGAGCCTCGAGTTCTGCCGTCGTTGAAGTTGTCACATGTGAAGTCTTAAAACACCGAGTTACCCCTTGTGATGGTATAACCACTGCTCCACCTGAACTAGACGGCGTAGTAGAGCCATCCGTGTAAATGTGCACGTGGTTACTGCAGTTTTCTTCCAGTAGGAATAGACTCAGTTGTTTCAGGGCATGTGTCGGTAAGTCCGATTTTCTCCTCATTCCTGGAATCATTAAGTGAACTCGCGGTCGGCTCAAGCTCCAAGGAGGAAGCAGTGGCTTTGATGCAGGTGCGTATGTCTCAGCAAACGATGAACGATGCTTGTAGACAATAGTGCCGTATGTCGTGCGGGGCCTTTCAGCAGCTAGGCTCGCCAGGTGGTGAGAAGGGGTCCTGGCATAATGCCTGAGGTGCATGCGCATTGTCTCGGTAATAATATGCGTATTTATGAAGTGATCTTGAGCGATGGCAATGGTTTCAGCCGTTGAAGCACTGCGGGGTACTCCAAGGCATATCTTAAGTGCTTGGGCTTGAATGCTCTGAATTGCGCGCACGTTGGTCTTGCCGGTGTTAGATATTGCAGGTAAGCTGTACCGTAAGAATCCGATAAACAGCATTCTGTACACTTGTAGCATGGATGGTATGGGCACTCCCCAATTCTTTCCTGCAAGGAATTTGAACATGTGGCATGTTGCGATCAGCCGGTTCTTCACATAGTTCACGTGTGGAGTCCACGACAGGTTTCTATCTATTATGACTCCCAAGAACCCGTGGCTTCTGCTGAACGATATGTATTCTTCATTAATCGATATACTGTAAGCAGACATTGGTTTCCGCGTGAACGCTACCACTGCACATTTTCCGCAGGACACCTCGAGGCCTTGTTTACGAAGATAGCATGACGTCGTTGTAGCAGCCTTCTGAAGGTGGGCGCGAAGCTGAGGCCTTGTCACACCTGATGTCCAAATGCAGATGTCATCAGCATAGACAGAAAGGTCTACAGTGCTAGGTAGCTGCTCGACTAGACCAATGAGAGTTAGGTTGAAAAGGGTAGGGCTTAGCACTCCTCCCTGAGGAACTCCTCGGCTGCTGTAATAATCAGGTGTTGGGCCACTCGCTGTCATCACGTAAAATGATCTCAGCTGTAAGTAGCTGTACACCCACATATATATCTTGCCATCAAGACCTACTGTTTCAAAAGCACTAAGGATGGCTTCATAGGTGACATTGTCGTAAGCCCCCTTAACGTGTAGAAACAGGGCGGCGCACAGTCTCTTACAGGCTTTTTGGTGTTGAACATATGTCACCAGATCAACAACGTTGTCGATTGACGAATGGCCGCGCCTGAATCCGGTCATGGATACTGGATAGATTTCGTAGTGCTCTAAATACCACTCCATTCGTGTTAGAATCATTCGTTCCATCGTTTTTCCCACACAACTGGCAAGTGCGATATGACGGTATGAGGAAATATCCAAAGGAGATTTACCAGCCTTTAGAAGTGGAATGAGGCGACTTGACTTCCATGTCTGGGGAACCGTACCAGTCTGCCAGGAGTCGTTGTATAGGCGTAAGAGTGCCTTCTGAGCTTCGTCTTCAAGATTACAAAGGGCACGATAGGTAATGCCGTCAGGACCGGGTGCTGAAGAACGTCTGCCCAGAGCCAGTGCCGCCTCTAGCTCATCCATAGAAAACTGGCATTCCATACGGGGATCACGTGAGGGCGGTGGGTTGTCAAATGTTCCCGTTCTTGATACTGTGAAATTGGAATCACCGGCAATTCCATTACAGAAAGATTCTGCGACGTCAATCTCTCTGCATCGAAGGTGAAGTGCCAGAGATGTAAACGGGTGTCGCTGACCCAAGGTTGTGCTAAGACCCCGGACAGTTCGCCATATCAGTGATAGGGGCTTTCGTGGATCCAACGACTCGCAAAAGGATGTCCAACGTCGCTTAGCCAGTTTATCCATGTGCCACTGCATTTTCTTTTGAATGCGTCTAGCCAGCCTCAAATCATCCATGCACTTTGTCCGTCGGTACCTTCGTTCTGCACGACGGCGTATTGCGCGAAGTTTCTCAAGCTCGATGTCGAAGTCGGTGCGCTTGTGACTAGTCAAATGTGTATGCGTGGTATTCTGCAGGACATCTTTTATCGAGTCCTCTAGGTTATATGATGAGCCGTCGGTACAGCAGTCTTCCATTAACATTTTGAATTTCGGCCAATCGGTGTACTTGAGGCCTCTTGAGGACTTGGAGCTGGTGAAACCTTCTATACACAGGTAAGTTGGTATATGGTCGCTGCCCCGCGTTTCCAGATCCGAAAACCAGTGCACTTTCCTGGTAAGTGAGCGAGAAACCAATGTAAGGCCCAGGCAGCTGCTATAGGCTGATCCGCGTAAATATGTAGGGCTTCCATCGTTACAAACGCAGAGTTCGTACTCCGAGGCTAAGGACACCAATTTTCTACCTCTGGAGTTGTCCCTGGAGCTTCCCCATAGGAAATGGTGGGCATTGAAGTCGTCAGTGATCACCCATGGCCTTGGAGTTGATGTCAGAATACCGCGTAAGCGCTCGCAGTCAAGGCGGCTTGATGGAGATAAGTAAGCTCCGATAATCGTGAGAGCAACCTTATCCTTCTTCACAGTAAGGCACACATACTGAATCCCTTCATCAGGCGAGACTCTGTGGTGAACGTAAGTGAGGTCATGGCGCATGAATACAATAACTTTGCTGCAGTCTCTGTGAGTGGAGGACATAAAGCACTCATATCCTGACAGCTTGATTGAAGCACACAGGTTGGGTTCACAAATCACGATAATGGGGAAGCGGTTCACAAATACAAACTGTCTAAAGTCAGACATGCGCGACTTCAGTCCTCTGGCGTTCCACTGAAAGACAGATGCATTCTTGACTTCCGCTCCAAACGACGGTGCCTCGCTGGCCATGGTTTTACCTTAGACCTGCAAGCACCGGGCTCAGGGTGTACAGCACATGCAGTGCGGTCTGCGTAGCCGAAGTCTTCATATTACTCAGTAGGACACGCATGGTACTCATCAGCGATTGCAGCAAGCTTATCACTTGATCTTCATTCATCGCATCACTGGTTTGAGGGGTCGTCGAGGGCGGCGGGATTTGATGCAGCTCCGAAGTAGGTTGATGTCGTGGAAGAGAGGGTCACTGTTCGGAAGGTGCGACTGCTGTCCCTTTCTTCTGTTTGGCAATATCCGTCTTCAGTGAGCTCGGTGTTTGTGGGTCAGCCTCTTTGATAGAGGATGACATCTCTCTATCGGTAGAGCCGTTTTTCCGTGATGGTCTTTGCCCACGACGCCGTCGTCGGCGTAGTGTAGCGGCAGCTTCCCTGTGCGTTGAATTGTCCCGCACCATACGCCTGAGTACCGCGTGCTCGTTTCGCACCCGCGGGCAATCTTTGGATGAGGCCTCATGAGCGCCGTGGCAGTTTGGACATCGTAGCATGGTGGCACTGCAGGCGTCTTTTGAGTGAGACTCAGCGCACCGCGGATACACAACTTTGTTCTCACAGACACCTTTTACGTGTCCCATCTTGAAGCACTTGTGGCATTGCAGTGGCTTCGGTATGTAAGGACGCACTGAGTGGCGAACATGGCCAACTTTGACATACGAGGGAAGGCTGTCTCCCTCGAACACAAGCCTCAAGCAGCGTGAGTTGCCGAGTCTGGTAATGTGCGTGATGCGGGTGCCTTCAGTCGCTGGCTTTATTAGTATTGGCAGGTCATTAGCTGAGATGGAAAGATCCACATCATAAATGACGCCTACTGTGCCATTACAACCTGTAGCGACCATTGGCCGAACTTTCACGTTGCCGATTTCTGTTATGTGCCGAAGGCTTTGCAGTGCGCTACGGTGCATAACGTCTACAGCAAGGACATTCTTTCGTGCATTGATCCTCACGTCTTTGATCTCATTCGGCGCGGTTTCCTCGAGAAGCACAGAAAGAACTTGCCTGTTGAGGAGTCGCAAGTTAGATGCAGGGTCTTCGGGCATAAACAGCATGGTGTGCGGCCACCGCTGTGGTGCAGTCTTAACGGTGGAAACACTTGCCGACGATGCCGTTTGCAGCAGTCTTCGTTTTGTAGATCGATTCATGATGACCGTGAAGTCATCATCCGATGACTCAAAGCCGTCCGAATACAAATCGGTTGCCTCACTGTTGGTGTCGCTCGACGCGTTGCTACGCTTCCTGGACGACGAAGTCCGGCGTGACGGTTGCACGCCTGGAACATTCTCAGGTGTGTCCTGAAGCATCACCGCAAAGGAGGGAGCCGCAGCTCCCAGCATTTCCAGGAAAACAAATTTAAAATACTGAGACACGGGCACAAGCGTTCTGTGAGAGAATCACTTCGTCGTCGTCTCCTCTACCAGCTTCCAAAGGTGTCAATTTTATGAACTGGATCCTTCACTCAAGCTAAAGCTACCATCACAACTTTCCCGCTCCGATGCGACACTGTTATGCCACCTTTGGTTGGGTGTTGCATTTACAAAGGTGTACTCCTTTCGCATTGGTATAGCAGACACTCCTACATGCGACTACTGCGGAGCTGAATAGACCATCGAACACGTCCTGTGCAGCTGCGCTTGCTACGACACACAGCGATGCCAGCTCCGGATGGTTTTGAATCAACTTGACCCCGGACCATTTTGTGTGCAGAAGATACTAGGACCTTGGGCATCTGCCTCAGTTGCGCAGAAAGCGACTAAAGCACTGCCTCTTTACTTAAAGTCAACGAACTTGAGCGACCGCCTGTAGACTGTGTGTGCTCCCCGAGTGTGCTCGTGATTGTGTGTACCTTCTCATCTCTCTGCAACCTCTTTTCTCCCCTTCATCCCTTCCCCAGTGCAGGGTAGCAAACCGGGTGTGCGTCGTGTTAACCTCCCTGCCTTTCTTTGCATCTTTCTCTCTCTCTCTCTCTCTCTCTCTCTCTCTCTTGACAAAAAAGGATGAAAGGTGCGCAGTGGTGTGAGCACTTGGCGGGGAAAGAGCTTTGCCGCGATTGATGCGGTTTGAATGACGATGGGCTGGCTTGCTGATGGGAGAACGAGGGGATCCATGATAAACTTGAAAAACAGGCACAAACGGGCAGTACAGCGGCGTGACGAAACGGTAGCGAGGTTACTCGAGATTTAAGTTGAATTACGCTTGACCGATTTGAATTATCTGAAAAAGTGAATCTTTCTACCCTGCTTTGTGCTGTTTCAAGCGTTTTAGTATTGTTACTCTGATGAGGGTCCCAAACAGCGCATGCGTATTCAAGTTTTGGTCGGATTTGTGTCTAATAAGCGAGTACAGGTGGTAGAAGCTAGATGAAGGCTTCGGCGCAGACAGCCACGAGCACGGTTTGCTTCGTTAGTAATGTGCGTTATGTGAAGAGACCACGTTAAATTAGTACAAAAATGGAGATCTAGATACGTGTATGTACTTACGCAGGGAATTTCAGTGGTGTTATTGTCATCGTATTTCTTGTGTATAGAAACAAAATATAATAATAATAATAATAATAATAATAATAATAATAATAATAATAATAATAATAATAATAATAATAATAATAATAATAATAATAATAATAACTGTAATAAATCAATCGAGATCCAAGGCTTGCCTGTGTTTTCTTCGTTTTCCTAATGAAGTGATAACCATTTTTCACCGTAGACATTTCCTAACAGCGGAGCTGTTGAAGCCATCCGTTGAGATTCACCAGAAAATTATCATCATGATCAGGAATCCACACGCGTCATCATCTTTTAGGGGTGAAGCTCCGTACACCGTGGGTCGTATGTCCCGTGCCATCGTAGCCATCGTAGTAGCCAGTTGCATTTCAAAAACGGTGTCACGGCATATGCACGGAGTGGTTGATGATGAGTGGGGCGAAGTGTCCGTCAGCCCGTCCGTGCTTAATTTCATTCATGCGTCCGCCCGTGCATCCATCCGTGCGTCCATCTGTCTGTCTGTCCATCCATGCGTCCGTCCACGCTTCGTCCCACTCGTCATCATTCACCTCGTGGATATGCAGTGATTATTCCCGAGTTCATCTTCTGCTTAACTCTCCGAACATGTGCGCCGAGATTCCCACACGGGTTGCAGTAACTCGAGAGAACAAATACAGAGAAACAAAGAGAGGAAGTGATTGCAAGATGAACATTTAAGCTTATCGCTGGTGTATTTCTGACCATAAAGATGATCCGGTAGCCAGGGGTGCCAGGTTTGGCTACTTTATGGCAATTTGGCTACTTTTCTAGGTCGGTGGCAGCAGAAAAATTGTCATGGCTACTTGGCTCCTTTCCGTCTACTTTGCTGTCTCTTCAGTTTTAGCAAAATTATTAATATCCGATGATTGTCGCAGCCGCTGGTGTGTGAGTACATGGTGGCAAAACATGGCAGTCAAAGCGTGCTTCTAACTTTGAGAACTGAATTTGGCACTTTGATTACGCTGATAATGAACTTTAATGCAAAAAATAGCCGAGTGGCCTATAAGCACGCGTAGAGTACCGATCACCACATAAACATGAAACAAAAATTGGCAGATTCTACGTACCTTGGCAATTGACGTTATGCGAAACAAGCGGAAAGGTGACCGTGTTGTAAATTTTTCATTGAGCGGCATGACATGAAACGACGCTCAATATATGTATAAATGTTGCACACGCAGACACATGTTGAAGAGTTTATATAACCATGCGTTTATATAACCATGCAGTAGTATGCGCTTGCGCAAAGATGCCATCAGGAACATGAGTATTAGCAACACCCGAAGCAAAAAGCTGATATGAAGGACTGGTGCTTGCGAGGATGGTAGCCCTAGACACTGCTACATAAATGAACTTCAGCGCATGGCACCTAAATACAATGAACGTTAACTTGACGTGATGGCTGTATCATAGGAGTACATATGTAGTCTTTATAAAATTGGATAGCCAGCATTGCAGCCACAAATGACCTTTCATGAACATTACGGTCCATTTGAAAAGTAGTTTTGAGATCTGGCGTGGCTTTGTGGTAGAATGCTTGATTGCCACGCACAATGCTTGGGATCAATTGCTGCTGAGACTGTGATATTTATTCTTTGCATACAATGGGTCAACGCTGCCGATGGCACATTTTTCTGAACGCTAACGCGTTAAAATAGCTCATGTGTGTTCTCATCATTCCTGGATAGATGCTTCAGCTTGCCGGTCCTTACGTAGGACTGAGCCGTGTGCGTGACTCAGTCGCGTTCCGCAGGACCAGAATAATGTTATTTTCCTTCCTTCCCAGCAAGAATCGCCTGTGGCACATACCCGCATACTAGTGGCACATGCCCACCTGCGGGCATGTGCCACTGTTTGACTGGAAGTATTTAACGACGTACGTGACGGGATTGTGACATTATTCATGTCTTGACCACTGTGTCGCATTCGTCAAGCCATCTTACTTTTCCCTACTAATTTTGGTTCGCGCCACGTTGAGCGGGTCATCGTGAGACACACTGACGTAGGCGGCTTGAATTGGCCTGGTTGGTACATACTGACAAATAAAGAAGTAACAGTGCTCGAACAGGACGGAGGCGAGAAGACACAGCACCGTGTTCGTGTCTTTTCGTATGTGTCCGGTTCCAGCACTGTTACTTCTTTGTCAGATGTAGGCGGATAGATAGTGCTTGCAGTACGCGAAGAAATACTTCGCATTGAAAAAGTGCATAATTATAACCAGCCAGTAAAGCAGGCCTCGTGCAAACAAAAACTAAAACCTTTCGGATACCTTACTGTGTCTCATCGGAAAAGTTGTACGGGGCCTCTTTTTGCAAATCATTCATTGCCGAACGCGGCTTTAAACCACAATCGCAAGTCAACAGGAATCAAAAGCGCACTTCACGTTGGGGTGTTCTGCACTCATCGACATCACAAATAGAAAATCGGGCATTTGAAGTGAGCACTGGAAAACCAGTTCACTAGGGCCAAAAGCGGCAAAGATATCGCTCACTAACAACGACTGCCAGTGAGCGCTTCAGTTGCCCCTTTATTTGCCTCTTGTGTCTTGTTTCCGTAGTGTCCTCGTTAAGATCTCGTACCAACTTGCCCACTATCGATCCTTCTGGGATATCCGAAGAACTGCTCGTTTCATTCCTTAGACTTAGGTGTTTAGTGCGAGTCTGAATTCATTGCAGAAGAAATTAATTTGAAAGTACCTGCAAGCGCTTCAGCGCCAGCAACTGTGACATTGAGCGAACTATACTGTAGACTTATTATATACTGTAGACTTTCATCTGACTCGCCATAAAGAGTTAATAGCAGAACATGATAGTATTTACCATGTTTATGAATCCATGTGTTCAAGTGTCTATACCATGTCTATGAATTCGTATATTCAAGTGCCTTGTTCAGAAACTCCATTAGTCCGTCGGGAGGTTGTTGTCTTCCGGTATAGCTCTTGCGTTCAAACCAGGCAACAAACACGAAGAGTTCATTAGCTCGGCGATTTCCCGTACTCGCCTCAGCAATCACGCGTTTCGGCAGACTCGACAGCACTGCCAAGAAAGATATCTAGAACCAAGAAGCCCGATCATTTGTGAGCTACATTCAGCCACGAACAATGTATACCGCGATGGTATACAGGAGAAATCGTCTGGTGATATTTAGTGAAATGCAATGCTTATCAGCAAAAGGAAATTAAAATGTCTCAAAATGACAACTTTCCACGGCTGGCATATTGCAGTAGGGTATTCTTTATTTGCTACCTCGCTCAAGTAATCGTGAAGTTTCGACCACTTGACTTAAACAACTTTAGCGTGCTACACATCTACAAGACAGGTGCTTTCCGTGGGGCGTTCTGTATCGAGGTCCAACCTCAAGGACCTTCTAGTAGACGCATTCACTAGCTTCGCTTTCTTCGGCGTTGTCCAATCTGGGCAGGGTTGCGAGCCGCTCTCGAAGCATATTGGCCCTGTCCTTCCCACGGGTGCTCTTCGGCAGAGCGTCAGTGAAATAGACTCCGCCGCGCAGGTGCATGAAGGAGGCAGTTCGTTCTGAGCGAGTGAAAAACGAACAAAAAAACTTGGTTTCAAAGTGACAATTATCGCTTTTTGGTTATGAAACGCGATGATTACACGCTTCATGCGCAGTCAACTTAGTCAGCCAAAGTGCAGAGTACGTTAGCAACCAACGTCAAAGAAATAGGGACGAACTAAAAGAAAGAAAATCAAAGCACAAATTGCAACAACACAGAAGTGATTCGGTGAATTGGAAGCAAAAAATAAATAAGTTCGTAGATCTCAAGTACAGTCGGAATTGATGATATGCGAAGCACGAATTAGGAAGGTTGATTTGTCACTTTAAAATCAGCACAATGTTACAAGGCGGATGCAAATTATGCCGCACATGACTTCCTCGTCATGATTATCCTGTTTGAACGTGTCAGTTACTTTCATCGTCTATTCACGTCACATAATACCAAATTTGCTATATGTGCGTCAGCTAGCAAAACGGGTGCGAGCGCGCTATGAGCGTCGCGTGTAGACATGTTTAGATGACAAGCATCTCATGATTATCATGTTCACACCAGTCACATACCTTTGCCATTCATTCACGTACCGTCATACCAAGTCTTGTATATGTGAAGCTAGCGAGACGGCCGTGAGCTCACCTTGAGTGTGGCGCGTAGTAATGTTCTTAAATGACACGCCTCTCATGATTATCACGTTTGAACTCGTTGTATACCTTCTTCATGCGTCCACGTCCTGTAATACTTAATTTGGCATATGCGAAGCTAGTGAAACGACTGCGAGTGCACCATGAGCATGGCGTGTAGTCATGACTTAGATGACACGCACGTAATAATTTTCACGTAAGGGTCCGTCACTTGTGTTCGCCATGCAGCCATGTCATACCATACTAATTTTTCAACATGCCATGGGAACAAAACCACCGCAAGCGAAGCAAAACCATTAAGTATAAACCATGACATTCTTGACACACGTGTCACGATGTTCATGTTATTACTAGTCACTTATGCTCATCATATGGTCATGTTATGCTATACCAATTTTGGTATCGATTCCATTATCGAAAGGGCCCGGATTGCTAAAAGTCGTAGACAGACAGACAGACAGACAGACAGACAGACAGACAGACAGACAGACAGACAGACAGACAGACAGACAGACAGACAGACAGACAGACAGACAGACAGACAGACAGACAGACAGACAGACAGACAGACAGACAGACAGACAGACAGACAGACAGACAGACAGATAGATAGATAGATAGATAGATAGATAGATAGATAGATAGATAGATAGATAGATAGATAGATAGATAGATAGATAGATAGATAGATAGATAGATAGATAGATAGATAGATAGATAGATAGATAGATAGATAGATAGATAGATAGATAGACGGACGGACGGACGGACGGACGGACGGACGGACGGACGGACGGACGGACGGGCGGACGGATACGCTGAAAGTCACTGAAGTTCGCTGAGAAATGTATTGTAAAAGAACTTGATGTTGGGCTAGTTCGTACATTTCTAAAGCTTAATTCGAGTGCGAACACATGACACACTCTCTCACACACGCACACACCCAGGCATAAAACACACACAGCGCTCACTTCCAACTTTGAAGCGAGCGCTGTGCGTGTTTGATGCCTGGGTGTGTGCGTGTGTGAGTGATGGTGTCGTGTGTTCGCGTTCGCTAAGAAAGGCTTCAAATTTAAAATAAATCTATCTAGCACAGGCTGTTGATAGCGTGGAAGGTCACTTGATCTTGAGTGCTTGGTAGTATCCCGCCTGAATGAGCAAGAGGACCGTTCCCGATTTTCAAAAATCATGGCAATAATCTGAATAAAAAAAGCCTATCCTATAACAAGTGCGCCGGATGACGTACCAGACAACGCAATCGAGTGCGCCTAATGTTCAGGCTCGCGCGCACTAACCAAATGCAGGCCTATAACTGTTAAATGTTTATAAGAAAGGCTTTCGCCAAGAGCAACACTAACAGAAAAAATATATAAGCGTTACCAAAGACTTCCGTGTAGATACAAGTGAAGTGGGACGAAAATTAAACCTGGCGTACAAACACAAAGTGCGTTACAATAATTTATTCACCAATAAAATACATTACGTCTATCACCTGATTAGCCAATGTGTAAAAGTCGAGTCTTTACGAGCACGCAGAGCTATGACTGGCAATACAAAGCATGTTTCGCAGGACGCATCTGATACTCGGCAGTCTCGGCAGTCTGATTGTTCCACTAAGTAACACGACATGGTCAGTAAACGTGAACTGCTCAATATGTCGTATATTCTAAAGATGATAGTCTTTCTTGGGGACCTGCGGCGGAAAAAGTTTGGTCTGTCTGTCTGTCTGTCTGTCTGTCTGTCTGTCTGTCTGTCTGTCTGTCTGTCTGTCTGTCTGTCTGTCTGTCTGTCTGTCTGTCTGTCTGTCTGTCTGTCTGTCTGTCTGTCTGTCTGTCTGTCTGTCTGTCTGTCTGTCTGTCTGTCTGTCTGTCTGTCCATCCGTCCGTCCGTCCGTCCGTTCATCCGCTTACCCGCCCGCTCGCCCGCACTTAACGGTACTCTAAACGGCAGCACTCTGATTAAATCGTCAACGGTTGAGTACTTAAAGAAGAGCAAGTTGAAAACATCATCTGCAATGCATTTAAGCAAATGGCTAACTTGGTCTTCCTCTGTCATGTTGGGCTCGACATGACGGCAAAGGGTAAGGACGTCAATGATGCATGAGACATATGATTTGGTCGAAGTTTGCACTCAACGAGAGAGTTCTTTTGAAGCGACCCATTGGCATCCCAACGCTCTACCAAATAGGTGACGAACCTCCTGTTTGCAGTCACCCCGGCTTCATGAGCCTGAAACCACGTCCCTGCTGTTCTTCAGAAAAGTCATTGTTGGCGAAAATTATTGTAGGGTCCCACCACTAAACCACTGCACGCCGTTCATACTTCGGCATCCAGTCATCAACATCAACGTGGTAGGTGCAGCAGAAGTTACCAGGATCACGCAAGTGAATCAATACGACCAGCTGGACCAGCAGTGCCGGAATCTCGGTTTAAGCGAAACCATCATAATTGGTTTTGCTAACACTGCGGGCTGTCGAAAGACCATGCGCTGCGGAGTACCGTTTTTCGTCGTACCCAGCACCTCCACCAAAACAATGCGCATTTATTTAAAAGAGGAAGTAGTCCAACAGTCAAGATGTCGGCTGTTGTCTTTCCGAACACCAACACCTTTGCTGCATTCACCCCACCGTATAGTTATAGCTGCAACCCCGCAACAGTTTGCATACTGTAATTTTAAGCATCAATAGTCTTGCACATAAAAGCATCAGTCTTCGTATAGCATGCAGATGGAGCAACTACGTGGTGCCGCATCAAGACTCTTCCACTCAGCTGCGCGACATACCCGATTTGTGTGGCTTTTGAACACATTATAAAAATATAGTTACGATGAAATCACGAATATCTTTGACTATATATAGTCGACAGTGTTTCCATTCCCAACAGGGCCTCATCACAAGTTCTAAACTTTCGTTGGTCTCTCTAACTGTGCAAGGCTTTGACTGTGATGGGTTTTGAACCAGACACTAAACCAAGAAGAACGCCCTCGACTTTTGTCCGGCCTCACCTGGAAAGTTCATTCAGCCAGGATGACAAAATATCATCAAGGCGCATGATGTTTTCAATACCTAAAACTGCACGAAGGGTCTACTGACATAAAAACCTGATCAGTTTCACCGATCACACCATCACTGTCAGTCGGGTTCCTTAAAATTCTGCCTTTTCTCATCCTTCACCAGATGAGGTATACGTCATCACACAACGCGTCAAGAAACTGCCCTTCGCCGCAGAATGTTGCTGCGGAACAAGCGGCTCGTGAAGCCAGGCAATCGCATTGCTTACATCACGAGTGCTGTCGGCAGAATATCAGAGCGAAGCTTCATAGCGAAGCTTCTGGATGGTTCTGACCCATCGCGTCCGCAGGCAACAAACCCGTAAAACAAAGCAGCCAGTACTAATAATAATAACCAGAATCGGGCTTTTCTTTCCGACAAGCCGCTCGTAATGAATTTTATTTGGTCCAGCAAAACGCGACAAAACGCGCACCTGGCTAATCCCACGACGGAACCGACAGGTCTAGCCTGCCGGCTTAATCCCCGGCCTGCTGGATGGCCAGGATTTGATCTTCGAAGACGGGACTTCGCAAGAGCGTGTCTCACTTTTCCTTGTTGAACGTCGGGCACAGCGACCCGCACTCTCAGAGCACGTGAGGCAAGGTAGCAACCTCACCACAAGCCGCGCAAAATACTACTTGCGTAAATATGCAGATAGATATAATTAAGGAACGTAGGATTAGGGTAAGACTTGTTTGGCAGGAGTCTGAGCGTGACCGCCTGCGCTCTGTTTAGCTTGGTATGAGGGGGCGGGAAGAGCCCTCTATCTAAATAAAAGAATATCGTTATCTTATTGTGCGTGCTAGGAGCGGCCTTGTGTCCAGGAGAAAAATCGCCTGATCTGAGGGCAGCGTGGTCGGTAAAGCCACGCGCAGCCTCGTGGGCAGACTCGTTAAGGTTCATTCACAGGAACTCCCTCAATTGCTCCGACGTGAGCAGGGAACCAGAAGACGCTGTGTGTGGCGCTGTCACTGTTTCTGGCGCCTTTCAGAATATGAACCACTTGTCGTGCTACCCGGCCGTTCTGAAATGAAATGCTCTCACGGCTGCTTTGGAGTCGCTATGCACGCTGTCTTTCCGACCGTGTTGCATGGCGAGTGCAATGGCCACTTGCTCGGCCACCTCGGGGTCCGTCGTCCGAACCGAGGCACAGTTGATGATCTTGCACTGCGTGTCCACAGCGGAAACCACAAGAAGTCTTGCCATTTCGGTACTCGGCGGCATCTACGAAGCTTGCCTCGATCTTGTTCTTGGAAATTTGCTGATGTATCATCGCCGCTCTTGCCCTGCGATGACCTGCGTTGTGCACTGATGGACATTGCGGGGCAGTGGAGCAACGACGAGTTTCTCCGTTATTTCTCTGGATAATTGTGTGTCTAGCCAAATTCTTGGTGGGAGCGAGTCCAAGTTCTTCTAGTATGGGCCTCCCGGCCAGCGTGGTAGAGAGCCGAGCTAGCTGGGCCCGTTCCTGAGCATCGGCTATCTCCTCCAGGGTGTTGTGTATGCCGAGCCGAAGGAGGTTCTCGGTATGTGTTCTGACGGCAGCTCGAGGGCTCTCTTGACCATTTTCCTATGAAGGCATTAAGGTTGTCACGCTCTGCTCTGAGCCTGTTGTGCATGGCCACCATGTAAGTGAAGTGACACAGCACAAAGGCGTTAATGAGCTGAAGCAGGCTGTCTTCTTTGAGGCCCCGACATGTGTTCATGACTCTTCAAAGGAGGTGAAAGCGGCCTTTAGAGTGGCTTTAAAGCGGCCTTTAGAGTTCGGTCTTTAGAGTAATCTTGCGCATTGCAGTGCCGTTGCCGCCACGTGATTCAATAAACATACCCAGGACTCTGGTGGTGTCGACCCTTGGTATTGGGTCGCCACTCCGAGTGAACAAGTGAATGTCACTTTCAGAGACGGGCTTCCAACCCTTGGGTCTGCCCCCTTTTTTTTCTTTTCTGTAAAGCAGGAGTTCGGACTTAGTTGGGGAGCACCTGAGTCCGGTAGATAGAAGGCACTGTTCCGTTATGTCTACCGTCTCTTGCATCGAACTTTCCACTAGTCCTTCACTGCCGCTGGTGCACCAGATTGTGATGTCGTCAGCGTAGGTGGTGTGGTTGGCACCTTCGACTTGGGCCAGTTTCTTCGAAAGGCCGACCATGCAGATGTTGAATAGAGTGAGCGAAATGACCGAGCCTTGCGGTGTACCCCGTGGGCCAAGCAGCACCTCATCAGAGACATCACCAAACTGCAGTTTCGCTTTCCTCCTGGTCAAAAACGGACGAACGTAGTTATACAGTTTGGGACCCAGCTCGAGGTTCGCGACAGAAGCCAGTATGTAAGAGTGGAGAGCATTGTTAAACGCCTTCTCGAGGTCGAGTCCGAGCAAGGCCCTGGTGTCCCTGGTACTGACGTCAATTATTTATGCATGATCATCTTCATGGCGTCTTGCGTCGACAAGCCGGCTCGGAAGCCAAGCATGTTTTGAGTATAGACGTTGTTGTCTTCCAGATGTCGGCTTAATCGATTGAGGACGATGTGCTCCGTCACTTACCCTACGCAGGACGTAAGAGAGATGGTTCAGAGGTTATAAATATTTGGAGTCTGGCCTGGTCTGGGGATCAGAACTGTCGTGGCAGTCTTTCATTTTTCTGGGACGCTGCCATTTCTCCACGTCTCGTTGATCATCTCTGTGAGGTATTCGATTGAATCATCATCAAGATTTCTCATCACGTTCATTGATGGCGTGCTTGTCGTTCAATAGTAGCGCGTTTTAGATGACTGAATTTTTTAGTTTCGTAGTAGAACATAGGTTACGAGAATCAGCAAGTAGCGTTTATCATGCTGTGGCAAACGTGCATTCAACCAAATGGAGACAATGTAAAAAGACAATGTCCCTGTAGAAAATGTTGAAAAGTAAATATGTTCTTAGTTGCGCACATTTTCACTGCAAAAGATAAATAAGGCAGTTTTTTTAATTATATTTTCTTTATGAGAGTGTTTTTTTTTCTTATAGGTAAATATTCCTGTAAGGTCTGTCGCCGCAGGCCATAGAGGTGAGCCTTCTTTGTCGAAGAAAGGTGCGCTTCCCCAAGTGCCATTTCTTTGGAGATGATAATCCCGGCGAAATGACGTCCGTTCTGGTTAGAAGATCGTGGTTGGTCGCCGCTTTTGACAATCGGCTAGGTGGTCCTCGGCCAGCGAAGTGCCCGCCGGTGACGTGAGGACATCCAGTGTATCGGCACACATCTATCTGGATTAGAGTACCTGGGATGGCTGTCACTCTGGACAGCATAGTCATATCGCAGTAATGGCAGGGGGCCCACGGCCAGACGGCGCCACCATTGTGTGCGTTCGCACAGTTCGCGGAACGTAGTGTGCAGGCCGGTCCTTTCACCTCTCTCTCTCCGGCCGAGAGGTCGAGTGCTTGAATAAGAGAACGAGATGAGAGGACGGCAACAAATGTGTTTAGTCTGTCCAATAAACGGACTGAATTGTTTTGGTTGGCCGTGAGGAGAATCGGGAGGGGCAACCAAGGGGTTACAACTTGGCTCCCGTTTCCTCGTGGTCGTTCTGGTTGCAGCAAACAGTGTTCTGCACTGTCGGCTCTGCCGAGGCAACATGCGATGGTCCCAATTGTGAAAGAGTCTCGGTAAATATGTACATACGTTCCTGTACATAAAGTCAAGTTGCAACGTATCGAAAGGCGCTGGTCTCCATCCTTTACAAGCAGCAGCAGCAGCCACGACAAGACAAGACGAACACCATGCAACCAACCTTCCACTCCCATCTACAGCAACAGCCGCTACGCAGCTGGGAGAGTTCTGCTCAAGGGAACAGAGGGAGTGGGTAGAAGGTTGAGTTTTGATATTCCCCAAGGATAAGAAAAAATAAACTCCCGCTTATTTCGGGCTTCATCGCGAAAGCCGTACCGCTTTTTGCGGAGAGGCTTCGTTTGTGATAATTATTGGCTTGTTAGCTCGGTAGCATCGAGCGACTCTACGTATAATGAGGATTCTCCATGCGCGTCGTGAATCGTTTCCTTGCCACCACTTCTGTCTTTTCTCCTCCCTCAGGTCGCCTCTGCCACAGATGTCGAGAAACTCAGCGGGGGCACCATGATGGCACGCTCTACCAGTTGTTGCGCCCCTTCGTCCTGTGACGCAGAAATCGTGCTAGCTCTGTTATCAGCAGTCAATTGTCCTTTATGTCAGAAGACCGCGTGTCGCTCACTAGAAGGAATTATGCCCTCACTTCCCCGAAAGGAATCGTGAGGAAATGCGAATGCTTTGCGTAGCGTCCATAACAACGTTTCGCACGTGAGAACCAAGCGTTAGAAGAATAATGTTTGTTTTTCTTACACCGTGCAGCCAATAGTGCCGTTCGATGCACGTGGCGTTCTTCTGTCGCGAGAAACGCGGTATGTGTTTTCAGCTCTAGTAGCTAGCGTGCACGGTAAAAAAAACCGCTACACAAACGACGGCAGCACAAACGCTACAAACGCGTTTCAAAGGCACAGCATTGAGGCGGTGGAAGAAAGGAAGGAAAATAAGAGGGAAAAACGGCAGGGAGGTTAACCAGCCTATAGGCACCCGATTTGCTACCCTGCGCATGCGAGAGAGACGGGGGAGATGAAAGATCAAGAGCTGAGAGAAAAGAGAGATAAACACAACACATTCGGCAGCCCACGCGCGCACACTAAGAGGTGGTGGCAAGTAACGTTCAAGTGAATGAGGTGGGGGCTCCGGTTTTAAGGGACGAGGAAAAGTGCGCGTGCCCGCAGCTGTTGCTGACAGCTGCCTACGCCAAAGCGTGGTATGAAGGGGCTCCGGTTGCTAGGGACGCGTGCGCCTGCAGCTCTTGCTATGGGAGAGGGCGGTGTACGGATCTCGCGGACGCCTGACATAGCCGGACTAAAAACGCATCCGCATTTAAAACAGTTTGCATTCAAAGATTGCCTGCAGTGACAATGCTCATATTATGCACGAATGATCACGAAAACGAAGTAAAACCACTGCCTCGGAACGTGCCACAACAGCCGCTACGCTCGCTATCTCCTAGTTTCCTAATAGTTAGTGCTCTGAATCGTTTTATCGTCCTGGTGTTTTTGGTGTTACTGTGAAAGCGTTATTCGACCAGCTGTAATTTAATTGCAGTATGGCTCTTTGTGGTCCGAGGAGAAAGTTGATGGGCATCTAAACCCGGCATTTTGTATGCTCAGAAATTTGAAAAGGTTGCTTCTCGCTTACATCATTCCTTCCTTCAACTATCTTGCCTGGTTACTTGCATGTATTTCTCACTTGTGTGCAGCGTACTTCGTTGTTTGTATTTCGTTACGCGTGCAAAGTAAATTTTTTTCTAGCTTTCTCACTTTTTTTCTTCTCTTTTGTTCTTACCAGCCACGTAGCGCTTCAAGTCATTGGCAAGGTCCTGGTTTTGGGAATATCCGTGCTTTGTGACAACCATGGCAGCAGGGAACTCTTCACCATCCGGACAGGGTATGCCTACCACGGCCACCTCTTCTACGGCAGCGTGTTCCATCAGGCAGCATTCTATCTCAGCTGGATTTACCTTCCTCGATTGGCACACCATCACTTCCTTCAGCCGACCACACAAAAACAGTCTTCCATCGTGGTCGTAGTAACCAAGGTCACCTGCGCTGACAGTTAATGAATAAGGTGACAGCAATTCGATCAAGTTGCCAGTTTAAGTATACATTCCGCTCAATAACAAAACATGGAGGCTATTCAGTGAACAGCAGAGCACCTATAGCGCGTTCATATATATGGCCAAGTAAGTTTGCAAAATACCAGAACACGTTCAATGCCCCGTGCAGCCTGTAGCAGTAGCCAATAATCTTTGCATGACAATGTGGTCAGCTCAATCAAATTACCGGCCGAAGAGTGATTAACAGGCTGTGTAGTGAGGTTGCAGAAAAGTTCTGGTTTTTCTCAATTTTCATGGTCAGCGTATTTTTTTCTGTGAGTGGATTGTAGATAGAAATTGATTTTAATTTATATGCCGGTTTTAAAGTTCCAAAGCCAACACATGATTATGGGAGACGCCTTACGTAGTGGAGGACTCCGGAAATATCGACCACTTGGGATTCTTGAACGTGCACCCAAATCTGAGCCCCTCGGGTTCATAATGTTCTCGCCTCCTTAGAAAACGCAGCCGCCGCAGCCGGGATCTGCGGGTCAGCAGCCGAGTACCTTAGCCACTACACTCTCAGTTAGGGGCCAGATAACGAACGGCGTATAGGCGGCGCGCTCCTGCGTACTGACTAAAATCCTGTCTATAGGGAGCTCAGCAATAAAAAAATACCCGTGACAGGCGCGGGGTGCGGAAGTAACACCTATGGCTGGTAAGACCAGGTGCAAGAAGGAAAAAAAAAGAAAAAAAAGGAGAGCCGCCATCTCTGTCACGCCAGCCTGGGGCCAGGAGCCGGTATCAACTTACGCAGAACTGTTCAGCGACAAGCTTGAGCACAGAAAAAAAGAGAAACGCCCCACCCCCCCCTGCCTCCGCCACGCCAGCTGGACGCCCGGCGCCGGCATCAAGTTCACCTTCACTTGCATGCCGTGGCATTTGTGTGTCGCCGTTTCGTCCCACTGCCTTGTGATGGTCGTTTTTCTACAAGATGGTCGGGGGCGGAAACATTTTACAGTGCCTTACGGCACACTTTATTCAAGATGTCATGCATCTCCCTGCTTTTGTGCAAACACTGGGATGTGCAGCCTCAGTGTTACTCGTTTGATTTCAATAAAAAGTACAAACAAATTTTCGTTTATCATTTGTAGAGCTATGACATTGTGTCATGCACTAAATAAAAGAGTACTAGTGCATGCGCGACAGCTTACTGAAACACTGGCCTATATATGTTGATGCTCGTTTTCCACGAAACAAGTTGAACTGACGATTTTAGAAAAGCATGGCAAAAAGGAAACAAGCCGAAGGCAGTGAGACAGAGAAAGATCAAAATTGAAAATCGATTGGTTGATGCTTGATTAGTGTTTGCGTAATTTGATGATGAACATCAAGTACAGAAGTATGCTTACACGAGTACGGAAGTACAGAAGAAGTACGAAAGTACATAAGTATTCTTGGTGCAATAAAACTACAAAAAATAATAAAGGATAAGTTTTAGATTAAATTAAGAGCGCACACCTTGGGAATACGCAGTTTAGACTGTGGTGGGTATCACTTTTGTAATTTGCCATTATACGCATTTGTCATTGTGGTGGCAGTCACAATTGAATTGATTTGTTTTGGGACGGCTTTGTTTGTGGCATCTTTGGTTTTGTGCGCATCGTGGAAGCGCAGCGTAGCATGCGTATATATTGGCTTCAAGAAACGACAATAAACATTTGGTAGTCTGCGCTCTGTCCTGTCTCCGTTGTTTTCCTTCAAGTTTGTGCAGCACATCATTTTTTCAAGAAAAAAAAAACGTTTCTATCAGCTCTACATATTACATAACGTGATACTAAATTTGGTATCACGTGAAGTGAATAGGCAACGAAGGTAAATGACACGTCCACAGACAATAATCATGGCATAGAAGTCATGTACGGCATAGTTTACGTCCACCTGGTAACGTCTTGATGGTTTGAAAGTGACGTATAAACCTTCCTCGTCTGTGCTTCGCAAATCATCGATTTCCACAGTAGTGTGCTCAGATTTGGGTGCACGTTAAAAAACCCCAGGTGGTTGAAATTTCCGGAGCCCTTCACTAAGGCGTCTCTTATAATCATAAGGTGGTTTTGGGACCACATATTTAGACTCCACATAACACTCAATCAATTTTCACGGTACGTGGGATATGCCAATTTTATGTAATCAATAGAGCCTTCTCCCGTGCTAAGCATTACGTCGCTGTTCTTTGGAAGTACTAGTGCGTCATTCATGTATGTGTTTAGGGATAGTTAAGCTCTTTTGTTAGCGAAGGAGCATAGGCAATAGGTTCTCGAAGACTAAAATAGTAGTAAACGTGTTTAATGCGTATTTAGTTAATCGATCAGACCGAATACACCGAATAGTACTCCGATTGCCTTCAAAAAGTGTTTTGCTAAGACAAGAAGCCTGATCAAAATCGTTCAGTTGAATAATGAAATAGCTTCCTTCTTAGAGCTTGTGTCTTTCAATTTAAGCCTGTTGTTACAACTATGTGCTCTTTTGTGCTTGTGGTACCTGCGATGCACAGAAAAATTGCTCCAATTTATTCTGCAGTTGCTGAATGGGGCTGTTTCACTCTTTTCTTCATTTCCTCAATAATTCTAGTGTGGGGCGTGTGCTTTTACCCACCCTCACACTTTGGAAGCGCAGCGCTGCCGTAGTTATGAAACGCCTAAATGGTTTCATATATCCGTAATGTCACTGTCTTCCAAGTGCAGAGATATCGGGAACACCGGCTATAACAAAATAACCGGTCCACAGACGTTAATCGGAGACGACCCGTTCATTCGTCATGGAGCCCAAGTTGTCCTTTTCTTAGAGTGTGCCTGTCTCCACTTCACCCGCTTCCACATTCTGGCCCACTCCAAGAAAATATTCTGCAACGTCCTGCCAGGGGGTCCAAGATCACTCGCACGTATCGATGATGTCTGTACCACTCCAGGTTGCTCCGATGCGGATTATTATTGAACATCCTTCCTGGGGGGCCAACAAGAATTGTGCCAATCTAGAGAGCAGTATGTGTTGAAAATGCACTTGCTTTACTACCGGGAGTGCCTGTGCACTATGTCCTTTTAATGGCGGCTGTCGGACACCTTGCCGTCTCCGGAACCGATGCTGATGAGGCGGAGGCTGTTTTTGACGTGTCTTAGGCTTACGTACTCGGCGTGCAGAAGTACGAAGACGTGATGCCTGTCGTAGTGGTCGCCCAAAAGGAAGGTGGCAGGTCTGAGACGAGTTGTTCAAGTACGGCGTCACCACGGACACGCTGGCGCTGACGACGTCGACGCACACGGCAGTGATGAGCATCGACCTGATTGCCCAGCGTCTTAGCCTCTTTCAAGTTGCTGCCACTGGTGACCGCGTACTCAGGTTCATGGCACTTCTTTCCTGGGGAGATACCTTACTCCCATACAGATAGTTCGTAGTACTTGTCTGAGATTCGTGAAGGCGCTTTATCTATCCCGATGGTGCCAAAACGCCGCATCGAAGATGTGCCTGTGTGCGTTGCAGAAGGATTACGGCTCAAGACAAACAGTGCGCTTGACGGGCACTGTATGTTGTCAGGTAACAAGAGTCCTTGTACCATCCAGCGAAACATTGTCTCTATTGCTGTTAACGTTTCGGTTATGCAGTCGATTTTGCCAGTGCTAACCTTCCAATAGAAGTCAGACCCATCAGTACGGTGATTCTTAAAATTGGAAAAGAAAAGAAAAGCGAACCCGGCAACTGTCTGCAGCAAAAGTGCGACACCTCAGCAGTGGTTCACAGGGGAAGGGGAATGAGGGGGGGGGGTCATAGACATGAGCGGAGAGAGGAAAGAGGAAGGAGAAATCTATGGTCTTTGTACTCTGCCCAAGATCTGCGTGTATGCAACAATACGTGAGTGGACTCAACGTTACCATAGAGTTTCCTAAAATTAACTAGAGGGGACTCTGGCGCTACGATCATTCAGCGACCATGGGAATGATAGGTAGTACACAGATTTGCCTAGTCTTCATGCTTGAGGGTGGCGAATCGCACTTGTGGCTTCGTTTATTGCTGTGTTTCAGTTTTGTTTCGAAGGAAAGAACAAACCCTTTTGAACTTCGTGACCCGATTTGAAAAGGTAAACCTAAAAAAATACGACGGTGAAGCACAACCGCTGAACATTTGCTGATTTTGGTTTCGTGGAAAAGCAGCTCCAAGCCACATGAACCCACACGGAGCTAGAAGCAGGCCAGAAGTACGAAAATTAGACAAATCTGTGTACTATTCATCATTCCCATGCTCACTGAAGCACCGTGCGTCGCAGCTCCCATAGGTACTAGCGCCAGAGTTCCCTCTAGTGTATATTAGGAAACTATGTATGTGACTACTCTGGGTGGTAGTCACAGTTGGCGTGTTTAGTGGTGGTGATTGAGGAAACGCTGGGGATCTTGCGTTGGGCTGCGGATGCTCGGCTGGCCGTTAGAACTCGCAGGTGATTGTCAGGTGGCGTCGCTGACAGATACCACACATAAGATTGAATGATTTTTTTGCACTTTCTGGCGATATGTTTTCGTGTTGCACAGCGGAAACAACAATTGGTGTATTGTAGCCTTGCCCGCTTCTCTTCACTAGATAGGTTGGCGTTGCAGCCAGCGATCATGTGATCCTTGCTGTTGCAGAGTGGGCACGCCAGTATAACAAACAAGGTAGACCCCGTTTGGGCGTTTTCTGACGGTATGTTTCTGTTCAATACATTTTTTCGCATATGTGGGAGCTGGGTTCATCTTGCGACGCACGACGAGACTGTAACCGGCCTTCTTCCCGGATTTTCACTTGAATGCGGAGAAACGTTAGGAAATCCTCGGCTAGCCAGGTTCGCTCTTCAGGCGTTTCGGTGATGCTGGAGGCGCCGTTTGATTCTTTGGATTTCTGCCTGTAAGTAATGGCGATATCCTCCGGCAGACATCGCATCAGGACATGGTTTAAGACCACAGGTCGGGCACAACTCCTAAACCTTCGAAGGCACTCACGTGGAACTGCACACTATCGTGCAGCAGACGAAGCCTCAAACCATCTAACGAGCTTTTCACTGGGCGTAGTGCAAGCAGATGATCAACATGCTCGTCCACAAGCAGATCTAGCTTGCCGTTCAAAACTATCCATGACGGCCTTGACTTCAAGGTCGTGATTCTGCTCTGCTAGACGAATGCCTTAGACCACTCGCTTCGCGCTCCCGGTTTAGTAGGCGAGGGGTACTTGATTTTTAGGGGCGAAGCTCCTTTAAGCGGCACTCGTTCGTCCCCCATCGTAGTTCGTAACGTGTCTTACGCTTTGACCAGCAAGGTGGTGCCGGTCGGAGATTTCTCCGGTGCGCTGTTGAACAATAAAAATTCGCAGCTTGCGCGTTATTTTAAATCTGAATTCTCCTGTCTCTCATTCCTCATTAGCAGCCATTGGCATGTACATTGAACACTATCTGACAAGAAAGGGTTGCTACGTTATACTCGCTGGGCGTAACCTCCTTGGTTTTAGAAAGGTTTAGCGAGCGTTGGGCCGCAGTACCATGAATACAGTGAACTAGTATATACCATGAATTTGAGGTGGTTAAAGGTGGGAAGTAGACACGAAGCGCAAGGCATAAGAAAGTGTGCATGTGCCACCTCTCGTTTAGTCCTTGGAATGTCCCCTGGATGGTGGTGCTTCTGTATGCGGAATATATGATGAAAAGATGCGAGATGGGGGTACTTGGAGTGCTGACTAGATGGACGAACGGACACACAGACAGATGCATGGACGGACGCACGGACGACTGCACGGACGGATGGACGCATGGACGGACGCAGGGGCGGATGCATGGACGAGCGCAGGGACGGACGCTTGGATGGACGTGCGGACGCATGAACAGACGCACGCACGGATGGGCAGATGGACGCACGGACGGTCACACAGACGGACGCATGGACGGACGGAAGCAAGAACAAATGGACGGACGGATGCTTCGCGCCACTCTCCATCATTCAACCCGTGGATATGCTGCCATTTTTTTAAGCATGGCAGCTCGGTGATCTTGTGGATGGTAGCCTCGAAACGGTCCCGAATGGACTGCCATCCACGAAAACTGCCATCAAACGTGGACATCTAGAGCTGAGGCAGTTGAACCGCAAGCGGACGGTGCGCTCTCACCTGCCCTGCTGCTTCGTTGAAGTGCGGGCGTTCGTAGTTGTTTGGCCCGGATCCAGTTCCTGTAGCCAGAACTTTGCTCGTGACAGGGCGTAAAGAATCTTTTCGTTGTACTCATTTGCTGCTTCCACTTCATGGTCCATGTCTTCTTCGTTCATTGCCGTCAGAATTACTTCTTCAAGCCTCGATAGTGCTATTTCTTTATCCTTCAGTAAATCCATGTGGCCGTTATTCTGGGAGGCATCAGAATCCAATCGCTGCAGCAGGTCCGATAACAGTGCTAGGGCTCGGGTGACACCAGCTCTGATCGAGCAGCGCTTCTTCCAAAGGTGATAAGCGTTCGCCATGGTCGTGACATTCAGGGAAGTCTCCGAACGGGTGGATCCCGGGTTTCAGGCCCCAAATGTGACAAAAGGACTGGTCCGCAGACGTTAATCGGAGACGACCCGTTCCTTCGTCATACTCGGAGCTCAAGCTGTCCTAGCGCGTTCCTGTCCCCCACTTCATCCTCTTCGACAGTCTGGTCCACTCCAAGAGAATATTTTGCAACAGAGGCATTATTCAGTAAGCCGTATTTTGTGTGACGGGTTTCGTTGAGTATACACCACCTCTTTGTTCTCGTTGAGGCGACCCCTCTTTTCAACCACTTCTTATCTCTACAGGTGGCCAGTAAGTCGAGATTGAAGTGAGGATTCTTGACGATAGTGACATTGATCAGTTACAGTTTTCAAACATAACCCACCTCATTCAGCACGCTGATGATAATTCCGGAAACAATTCGTTAGGAAACGACAATCCGGCGCACAGTCACATCGTAAGCAGCAGGAGCGGGCTTTCTTGATCTCGCTGTAACCCAAGTGCAACCCAAGTGCAACCCTTCGGTAAACACTACGTGCAACCCTTTGCCCAAGTGCAACCCTTCGGTAAGCCATACGTCATAACTGTCACCATTTGGCGAAGTATGGAAGTACCCAATAAGTGCCGTTTAGTCTTTTTGCGAGGTAGCGAGGAGCGCGCTATGCGTTCGTAAAGCAACATGCACTTGCACACTCCGCGCTTTGTTGATGCTGTGGCTGATGGTGGTGAAGATTTATGAATGAACTCTATGTATTGGTAACGAAGCTTTAAACCAACCGCTCGTTGGGCAATTCACATGACCTGGCACCTCGTGTTATTTTATTTTTCGGCGACGCAACAGTCCACCTGTCAGTGCGATTTGTCGGCTGACTTGGTGCTGGCACAGGATCTTTTTGAGACACATTTTAACGATCGGCTTGGCTATCTGGGATAATACTAGACAAGTGCGTCCCCGAAAATTGTTTTTGTGCGCTCGTAACAGCTTAGGTTGAAAAACTACCCATCAAAAGCTACGTCTTTCTATTAGCTGAGGTTCTCACTCCCAGTTACCCGTATGTATCCAGCCTTGTTCATCCATGGTGTCAATCGTATCTTGGGAATGCCCCGAGTAGCCACTTGCAGCGTACGGTGTATAGAAGTGCACTTCTCCGCGTTGCATGGGCCCCAGTATCTTGCCGCTGATTGGATCAATTATCTGGAAAAGCAAAAATACCTTGATGTGAAATGTCTTTATTGTGTTTCTTTCTAAATGCGCTTGCATCACAATTAAATATACATTCTCCCCCGCTGCCCCGCCAGAAGGAAAGCATGGTCACAGTAGAGCTTCACGAACGATAACCAACTTTTCAAATAGGGCTATTTTATGAAGGCACAAAAAAGCACTATGAAAAGTTATGGTGCGATCTTCAATATTAACATACGAAACACGACCGAGACGCCACGTGATGGGCAACTTTTTTAGTTTCCTTGCCTTAGTTATGGCGTCACTTGTCTCGCCCCCAAGTAGTCATACTTTACGGCCGGGTATCATAACACGGGGCCCGCGCACCTTTCGCTAGTGGGCCGGCCCGCACAGGACTATTTTCGTTTCATATATTTTGTGCACTTGCACCTCCATCACGTCTGACGACTCGGTTGTAACGACGCTTATTTAGCCGCGAGCTCAGGAGCGAACAAGGGCCATGGATCCGGCGATGAAGCACGCACACAAAAACAACATTGTTTATTACCCAAACAGATGATAATGAGTGATTGCTGCACATATGAGGAAGAAGTGCATAATAGTTGTCTACAATACTAATTTCTTTAATAAGTATGGTCACACTACACATTGATTGATTGATATGTGGAGTTTAACGTCCCAAAACCACCATATGATTATGAGAGACGCCGTAGTGGAGGGCTCCGGAAATTTTGACCACGTGGGGTTCTTTAACGTGCACCCAAATCTGAGCACATGGGCCTACAACATTTCCGCCTCCATCGGAAATGCAGCCGCCACAGCCGGGATTTGATCCCGCGACCTGCGGGTCAGCAGCCGAGTACCTTAGCCACTAGACCACCGTGGCGGGGCAGGGTCACACTACACAGACACGACTGCTTTTATGCATTCCTTTCGTACGGCACACATGCACCCCCCCCCCCCCCCCACCTGCCCCCACGCGGTCTCCACATGGAACAAGAAATGCATATTCCGTAAGACATAAACTATATGTTCAGAATAACTTCTCACAATTCAGTCATTCAATTGATGTTTCTGGAATCTCTATGTATGTAATATGGGAAAATTATTCTTTCAAGTGGCAATGTCCACTGACATGTTGTTGAAAATCTCCCACTTTCATCGCAGTCCCGGCCCTTGCAGTAACACATTTTTTATCTGTGGCCCGCTAGCTGTGGCGAGTTTGTGACCCCTGATGCATTGCCCCTGATCTTAAGGTGTTTCGGACACACCACGAAATCTCAGAGGCTACACATGAGATTAGCCATGGCCGTATCGCCACACTCCTCTGCCACTTGCGTAAAGATCTTCACATAATTCTTTATTGTTTTTTTTTCGCTAAATGTGTGGGGACAATAATGAAACGCGCAGGACGATTGCTGGAGTCTTCCTTTTTTGTCCCCTTCGGTCTAGCGATATATATATATATATATATATATATATATATATATATATATATATATATATATATATATATATACATCGTCGCTTTTTCAGTATATATACATCGTATATATACATCGTATTTCAGTATATATACATCGTCGCTTTTTCAGTATTCAGATTATTGCATTATTGCACTGGGCACCAGGTCACAATGAGACTTACGAAAGCACAAGCGCCAAACTGAACAGTTTAACGAAGGAACAAAAAGAGGGCTTGCATATATAGCATGATATAACAAGCAAAGGATAGCTTTTTCTACGAACTCGCGCATCGTTTACGTCACATTCAGTGGACCAGTGGCAATCGAAAGAGCAGTTGTACAACTTCTAATAGCTTCATAGGCGAAATACGGGGCTGATCATAACTTTGGTCATACATGTCTGCTGACTGTGCATGAAAGGCTCGGACGAAACAATAGCTCTTATGTACGCCAGACAAACACTAACAGCAGCACCACCAAAACTTGTGTTCCGTAGTTGAGGATTGGAACCAGCCAAATGAACAAATCACTAAGGATAAAAGGCTAATGGGAACTGACGGACAATGATGCCAAGGAAAGTATAGGGGATAATATTGGAAGTAAATGTAATTAAACGTGAAGAAAGAGCCTTCGCTGAAAATATAACTTGCCGCCGGGAGGAAGCGAAACTCGACCTTCGAATAGCACTTCCGATGCTATGCCACTGAGCTACGGCGGCGGTCATCCTCCCGTCCTCTTTATGGGGTATATAAGCAATTTATATTTTTTTCACCCACTTTTTCTTTTATTTCTTCACATTGTAACGATAAAAAGCGGCAACATAGCTTTGGGCGCCGTTGACGTTCCCAATGGTATGGATCCCATTGTCACGATTTTAACCCATACCGGATTTCCAAGGGACGCTGTTCACGCGTCCATGGTCCTGTATTCTGCCACCATGAGGACCGGAATTGCTGTGTCCTCCGCAGATACTCGCTCTGTGTATCCAATCGAATCATATGACAGCACCGCGGAGCTGCAGCACACCATTGCACAACTCCGCGTCATTACTGACGCTTTGCTAGCGTCCAGTTCCAAGCTGTCACGAGTCGCATAGCCAACTTTCTGCGCACTCAAGGCCATGTGGGCTGCGGCCGCGTCACAAAAACTTGATGCCAGCCCACCCGAGAACCGTCGCAAGCTCCCGTGTTCCCTCAAGGAGCTCTCAGAGCAACTGGGCTGCATGGTGTCGACTTGCTCCAGAGTTTTGGAGGCTGTATCATCATCGCCGGCTGCCTGCAAACTATCGCAATTTCGCGGCTTCCAGGACGACGTCGACAATTGGGTGGCTACCGTCAACGCTCTCGGAGCTCGCAAGTTATGGGCAGAACAGCAGAGTTAACTGGTGCATAGCCATAGACCAACTTCGAAATTCGGCCGCGGCGTGAAAGAGGCACGAAGGGGTGCGGCAGCAATCGTGGGTGGAATGGAGCTGCAAGCTGATTGCTGCTTTTCGCCAGACTCTCTTCCACCTCTCTGTCACCCCTCAGTTCAACATGGCCGCTACCGAGGATTGAGCTCAGGAGGCGTTCCATCCCAAGGCTGCAACTTTCAGCTGCATTTAGCCACTTGAGCTTGCGAACTCTTCATTGGTATCCGACGCAAGTACGTCACGGCTCGTGACCAAATCCGAAGACGGCCCTCGCGAATGGTGCCACTTTCAGTACGGACTCGCAGGGAACCATCCCGACTCCACACCTGTACTTGTAACGCCCCTGATGACATCATGGCAGAACGCCAAGTGGGGGGCACCGAAGCAGGCTGTAAGGTGGGCTTCGTGGTTCAGCTGTCGGAGCGCATGTTGACACCAACTTTCCGCACTTCCTTGCCAGAGATCTCAAGGCAGTCGTTGGCAGAAACATATGGCCATTCATGGGAAGAAAGAACATTTGTGCGAGTGAAACGCTCACAAAAGCCGAGACATTCCCCTGTGTTCCTTAGTCACGAATCCCATCGCATGTGGACGACAGCGAGAAAAAGCATCGAAGAATCACGACATCCATAGAGCCCTCTCGTACTAACGTGGAGGTTGTACCTGGTCTTTCCGGTTTCCAAAAGTTCGGAAAGATTGTTTGGCTGATGAAGGTCCTGAACGCCCGCCTGGAGTTGACCAGAATGTGAACGGGACAGGCTACTTTTAAAAAGCCGAAGATAAAAGTTGAGAACCTTCGCCACCCGGTGAGTTCCTTCGGAAGCTTTTCTGGCGACCCTCTTCGAGCATACCGTGTCTACCGCTTATTCCACGAGACAGCAGAAGGTGAAGGCCAGATGTATTTTTGGCAGCCACCCACCGAAAGTAGCTTCGAGGACGAGACCCACCTCCACGATGCAGCCATTCTCGCCCTCCGGATATACTTCTGGCAGATGACCGGACCAAATAGCAGCGTCGCCGAGGTCTGCGGCCAGAATGATTTCGCCAATGTCGACCATCTGAGTAATGTCATTTCAACAGTACAGCTCGCGACGTACAGGTTACCGACCACCCGACATTCTCAGTGCCGCCCTCCGCAGACAATTGCAGCAGCTTGCCACGTTCGCAGTCATGGCGAAGTGTAATGATGAAAAACTGCAACGTAGCTTTGGCTCTCACGCTCGGCCAGCTCGAGGCAAAAGAAGACGAAGCAGAATAGGAACAGCTGGCCTGCCATACGAGCGTTGTGTCGTGTTTCTCCCCGACATTTACTTCAAATACTTCCCGCCGCGGTGGTCTAGTGGCTAAGGTACTCGGCTGCTGACCCGCAGGTCGCGGGTTCGAATCCCGGCTGTGGCGGCTGCATTTCCCATGGAGGTGGAAATGTTGTAGGCCCGTGTGCTCAGATTTGGGTGCACGTTAAAGAACCCCAGGTGGTCAAAATTTCTGGAGCTCTCCACTACGGCGTCTCTCAAAATCATATGGTGGTTTTGGGACGTTAAACCCCGCAAATCAATCAAATCAATCAATTGCTTCAAATAATTCTGATGATCACTTGTGCTTTCGTTTACAACCTTATCTGCTACTTTTCATTATTATTGTGTCTAACCAACGCTTCCTTCATTCTTTTCTATTTCAGTGCAAACGCGCGCTTAACAGCGAGGACCGTCGGTCCCTTAGTTCAGGGAGTGGTCATGATGCGACGTTGCATGATGGGTAGCACTGCTTGCGTCACACGAGCTTACGAGCGCTTTCCACCGGAAATGCGATAAACGTGTTTTACAGTACAATACGATACGTCTGTCAGATTTGTTCCTCCGTGCCACTTTCTTGTGACTAGAAGCAATGCCACCGCCACATCACGGCGCAGCGCGTGTAGTAGCGTTGCAGCGACGCTTCCCCATTACCTACCCGCATTGTGCCATAAACGGCGACACGCTACCTCAAAACACAGTAAATTTTACACAGCCAGCGCAACCGCCAACATAGTGAACACGAAGAATGCAACACGCCACCCCACATATCTGTACACAAGTGAACAAAAAACTACTTCATATGACTTCCGTCGTGAGGCACTGCATGAGGGGCTCTCTCCGCCATGACCGCAATGCACACATGAAGACTAGGTGATAGGGGAGAGCAGGAAAGAGCTAGAGGAGAGGTTGGTGAACGGCCGGATCGGGCGCATCTGGCTGGCATTGATAAAAGGGAGGAGGCGTCGGGCGAACGAGGTAAACGAGCACTAGAATTTACACTTCCTTCTTTGAAGGACATAAGGGCCACACACAACGACTGGACTTAAAGCTGTCGTTGTCTGGTGCACTTTTCTTCATTGTGGTTAGGTACTTTGGGCCACTGCATTCCTCAGAAACATAAACCAGCTGACCCGGAATCTCAATTCTACTGCAGATGTACGATATACGTAAGCAAAGTGCCGTTGTCGGTGGTCAATATTACCTTCATCCTGACGCCTGGCACCGGGAAGCCAACATCTATGCCGGACACATCTCCATTAGGAGGAACAGTCAAAAGTCCGCCAGCCTCGTTCATGCCGTACCAGCTGCGAAGGTCTTTCAATTGGAAAGTGCTAGCCAGCTCTTTCGCCAGCTCTGGCGGGGTTGAGGAGCCAAAGAGGATGATTCTCCTGAGTGACTTTTTCAGCGGGATGTCCGAGTTTTCAGACGTTTTAATGAAATTCAGTATTTGCTTCATCCTTGAAGCGAAGCTGACGATGGTCACCTCCTGAAAAAATGCAGTAATTTGTATCATTGGATTTTAAGACACCTTACGTGGGCTACTGGTAGGTTAAATTTGTAAATAGGTTTCTTCACCAAGTAAGAGTCTACGTTTGTTTAAATTTTCTTTCTGCGCGTGTGTTCACCAATATCTCTGTTCATTTAGCATGCCACGCCGTAGTCTTCAACCTAATGATGGCTACTATAAAAAAATTGGCAGATCCCACGTACAATGAGAATCAATGATATACGATGTACGAATGAGGAAGGTTTACATGTCACATTAAAATCAGCAAAACGTTACGAGGCGGAGGTAAATTATGCCGTACTTGACTTCCCTGTCATATTTATCATGTTTGAACGTGTCATTCACCTTCGTAATCTATTCACGTCACGTGTTACGAAATTTGGCCTATGTGGAGCTAGCGAAACAGCTGAGAGCGCAGCCATTTCGCTAGCCTCGGAGAGGGCATTGTCAACTCCTCCAAGATTACCCCCCTCGTGGTAGTTTGATGCAAAGACACGAGGCGAATTTTCGCTCAGCCGCCGATCTCCCGAAGACACGCCGACGACAGGTCTGCAGATGCGCTTTGTGGCGTTTTCGGACTCTCATCAAGTTATACTATATTACGACATGCTGTTTTTTGAGGCGTCGTCATAATCATCGGCCTAGTGAGGCCAGGAAGTCTGGCGACTATGTCGGCGGGCGCCTCGCCAGCCGATGGTCTGCGTCTGCTTCGTGTCTTTGGCAGGCTCGTGTCCCTGTCATGTCGTTCCAGTGTAAACGTGTCTCAAGGAATACCGGATCAAGAATGGTCTCTTTCTTATCCGAATCTCCCCTTCTCGTTGGAAACCTAAGATTCGTGATCAGCGTCAACCCAAACTCTGAGACCCTCTCTTTACATTAACCAGCATATGGCTCATACTCTTGTATACGTAACGTGTTATAGCTGTTTGCGTTGCAACGATAGAAAACATAAAGCTCACTTCGCATGCCCACGCGCGTCTTTACGTTAGCATTTTGTTGAGCAACGCCAGATCAGATGCTCAAAAAGTCTGCTGCTAGCTCACTTCGTATAACATTCCGATAGGTTGCTGTCGCGTTCGTTGTTCCCCCCTTGCGACAAAATTGTAGCTTCCTTAGTGCTATGAATGTCGTAACACATATATATCTCCATGCGTCTCTTCGAGTTCCTGCATCACAAAGTCTTCGTACATTTGTATTAATCACATGGCAGCGTCATAGCATGTGCTGTTGGGTCTGAATTCTTGAAAATCATTGGTATGGCCACACCTTGCGCTAGCACCTGATTCAACAAATACAAAAGAGTTTGCAAGTAGAACTTTATAGAGTGTATCAAGTTGTAAACTGTCTCACCTACCACTTCAATTGATGCTGTTTCAAGAATGCGAAAAAATACGAGAGATCCTGGTCATTGTGCGAATCAATATCGTGAAAGCAATCGCTGCAAGGTGGATTGAATCGACGTGTTAGTGTAAATTGAGTACTTGTGCGCATATCATGGCCTTAACCCTTTGGGGCATACTGGGACGAATCGCTCGCACTTTTCAAGCAGTTTTTTGACTGGCCTGTGTGACGCTGTCCGTCCGTGTCTCCGTGCCAACGCGCCGCACTGCGCTACCCTCACCGCAGTCGCTGGAACGATGCCAAGTAGGTCAAGTCGCAGACGTCACTCTCTCACTCACCCGCAGCAGCTCTTGGCTCCTCCGCCAGCTGGTAACACACCTCTCACGCTTCACCATCTCCACCGCCCGCAACGCTAGACCACATGTCTAGTCTCTTTCGGCCCGTTTATCTGCAATTAAACTTACACGAAACCCAACCCACCTCCCACGTCTTTGCGTTTCAAACAAACGTTTACTCGAGTACACGCTACAACGAGTTTTGCTTCAAACCGTTCTTACAGCACCCGCGTCGACACCCGTTTCAACGGGGTTCACCGTGCGCGCCATGTGGACCACTGCTGCTCGCATCCCATCAGATATGGACCATAAGTTATCTTCTTAAGTAAAAGATTTCTCAACCGCTTTGCGTTACGATATGATATATGTTTTTCTGCTACAGAGCATAAGAAAAATGACTCAGGAAACCAAGAAAATATACTTGGAACACTCGCGGTGCTCGGTATCGGTGGTACCTTGAGTTCGAATTCATTTTGCCGCATTGAGAACTTTTAAAAACCACTGTCACATTGCATGCAAGATAGCTGAGGTTCTATATTTATGGCACTTTTATCTCTTTTTGGATCTTCAGAAAAGCTATATTCGCATGCAACTATGGGTTTTTGTTCTATATTAGAGCAGCATATTGACCATAAATTGTGTTGGAAGTACACTTGAACGAAAAATAGAGTAATTCCTTGCCTATAGCCTAACTTTAACCATAAACACATAAGCGCTTTTGAAAAAAAAAAGCTTGATGGCAATAATAAGTGCCACAAAAATGGCTTTATTAAGGAGTATGTCCTCGAGTCCTTTTTTCCTTTTTTTTACCACTATGAGAGCAGTGTTAAAGCAACCAAAATCTGTGTGTGGCTAATGCGCCACTTTCAAAATCGAGGGCAAAAAAAAAAAAACAAATTGTTGCTTTAGACAGCTAGGATATGAAAGAGAACACGAATATACAATATCTATCAAAAATCTAATACCTCCGGCCGGAATACAGTTTACGAATCCAAAAAAGTATGTCGTAGTTGTCAATGAAATTCCAGGATTTCATGCATTCAGTGACATCACGTCAATGTGGCTTACCATGCTTTATGGCCAGAATTTTATATATGGGAGGAAATATAGGTAAACTTTGGTCTTCGTCCTTATCAACACCAACCGAAGAGATAGGCGAAAATCCATGCGTCGCCCCGAAGTGAATCATGAAGAGCGGGCGAAACTAGGCCGTAAAGATCATAATGTCCACGTTGCAGTCAGTCGACGACTAGAACAAAAGATCTATGCCTGTTGTTTTACATCTTCCGTCACAATTTTGATAGATATCAGTTTATTGTTAAACCTTTTTTGCGTGTCTCACATATATTACTCGACTGTTGCCCCATTTAATGTAAATTGAGTGCCATAAAGAGTCGACGACAAAGCTATAGGTCTTAAGGTCCATAATGCCTACGTTGAAGTCACCGATTTGTATAAAGAGTTTGTGCTTGTAGGTGTTTTATATATTCTTGTCACGATTATCGTTGCTATTGCTCTATTAAACCTTTTTTTGTGGCTCACAAATTATAGCCGTGCTCACGGACGCCAAACGTATGAACAAGCCTTGACCTTAAGGTGACCTTCGCCTCTGAAAGCTAAACAAGTCTCGTCTATGCGAGTATCTCAGCCCGAACCATTGGGCTGGTCACGACAGGCAGAGGTACACATTGCATATCACTTATGAAAATAAGTAGCGCCACAAATTTGTTTCCACAATTTTCAGTAATAATATCTGAGGTTTTACGTCTTAAAACCAAGATACAGTATTGAGAGATGCCGTAGTGGCGAGCTTCGAAAATTTAGACCACCTGGTGCTCTTTAACGTGCACCGAGTACAGGGGACTCTATTCATTTTCCCTCCACCAAAGTGCGACCACCGCGGCCGGAATTAAATCCGCGACTCTCGGGCCAGCAGCCGAGCACCTTAGACACTGATCCACGGCGGCGGAATTGCATGGTATTTGAAATGTCCCTCAGATGCGCTTGCATAATAATTCTCGTGCAAGAAATTTCGCCAAAAGATTACCGCTTAGTGACCCCAAGGTTACAATAAGACAGGCATTGTTTTCACTTTTTCAAAGACGCTTCATGGGCCCATGGGACACATACGTCCCACTTTCTTTCTGGTAAGCTAATGGTAACATTTTGATGAAAACTGCTTCATACTATTCCTAAACACGTTATTTAGATATACCGCGGGAACGATATCTGTTAAATGAAAAATACCGATCAAGCCATAAAGCCTTAACAGGCTTGCCGAATGTATACCTTGGCGTGTGAAAAGGTAGCTCATATAGGGTTGTTGGTGCATTCAGAGCCCCACCTCCAGTATATTTAATTTTGCAAGTGTATGTACAGAGGCACACATACAAGCGTAGCCACGAACACATAGACTCGTATTCACAAACCAACCTTGAACTTACCGCACGTTTTCCTCAACTTCCTTTACCCTTTACAAGCGTTATAGAGGCACAAAAATGGTAACATGGCGAGAGATAAGACGGGTTTATGAATACTGGTGCAATTTATTTTTAATAATCCCCTGCCCCCTCCTCAAGAAAAGAAATATTTGAGCTACGCTACTGTCTTTTTAAGTCAGTTTTGGTGTACACAGAATAGAAGTAGGCTGATAGATAGATAGATAGATAGATAGATAGATAGATAGATAGATAGATAGATAGATAGATAGATAGATAGATAGATAGATAGATAGATAGATAGATAGATAGATAGATAGATAGATAGATAGATAGATAGATAGATAGATAGATAGATAGATAGATAGATAGATAGATAGATAGATAGATAGATAGATAGATAGATAGATAGATAGATAGATAGATAGATAGATAGATAGATAGATAGATAGATAGATAGATAGATAGATAGATAGATAGATAGATAGATAGATAGATAGATAGATAGATAGATAGATAGATAGATAGATAGATAGATAGATAGATAGATAGATAGATAGATAGATAGATAGATAGATAGATAGATAGATAGATAGATAGATAGATAGATAGATAGATAGATAGATAGATAGATAGATAGATAGATAGATAGATAGATAGATAGATAGATAGATAGATAGATAGATAGATAGATAGATAGATAGATAGATAGATAGATAGATAGATAGATAGATAGATAGATAGATAGATAGATAGATAGATAGATAGATAGATAGATAGATAGATAGATAGATAGATAGATAGATAGATAGATAGATATGGTCAAAGTTCCTTTGGTCCGCTATAATTGCATCGTATTTAAAAGGCTAGTGCGTCGGCTGTGGTGCACAAGTGTCACTAAATACCTTGAAGTCTTTGATGGCGTCGAAAACGTCAAAAGGTACTGCATGGCACGTCCTGCTGATGAGAATCACCGATCCTTGATGGAGCGCCAGAATCCAAAACGATAATATCAGGAGAAAAGATATGTTGATGTCGCCAAGAAATACATCATCTGAAGTAAGCATCTGGGCATCGCTAAGGAGCAAACGAGAAACAAACAAATGTACTCTCGTATATTTGTATAATGCTTCTAAATATTTTTGTTTCGTTATTAATTTATTTGTTCTAGTTTACCGTGTTTTGTGAGTTTCTTCAATACTACTCTCATGTTGATAGGATAGCTGGCTCTAATGAATGTAGGCAAGTTACCCTATTTAATGCGAGAGCTCGTTCCGCAGAAATTCTGGCCTCGGCGGTTGTGAGCAAAAAATTGGCATCTTTCGCGCGACACGAAAATTGAGAAAGATGTGAATAACATAAGTAATAAAAATTGTCCGGTTTGAGGGAGAAATAAACCCAGGTCATTTGTGTGGCAAACAGAAGTTAAGCCACACATCCATGTCTCTGTTTGGAAATGAGGTTAAAATAAGTTTTTCTCCTTGGAAATGCAGCAACCGCATTGCCAACATTGCAAAGGAGCAGGACCTCTAACTGGCTGGCACAGTAACTGACAATTACCATCTTAGAGTTGGGCTGTTTGTTGGGGCTGATCCCAACGGGTAGCTTACAACAGGAAGTGTCAAGCGCGTCGATGGGAGGTCTTTAGCCGTAGAAATTGTGTTTGGAGGGGTGCTACAGGGCACAGACACAACATCGTCTGCCTCTACGCACATAATGAGCGTCGGCGTTATAAGAGTCAGCATGAACTAAGCAACAGATGACGTTTCTCGTAAAATCGGATCATTCTGGGAGCTGGAACGCCTTGTGATCAGGAGAGTTGCTTGTTGGGCAAGTTGGTACAAAGCACTGCATATTTAGTTAACTACAAAAGCCACAAAACCGGGAAAGCGAAAAAAAAAAGCAGAGCAGCAGAAACAGGGACAGAGAGCAGAGACGTGGTTGTCAGTACCACGTCTCTGCTCTCTGTCCCTGTTTCGGCTACTCTGCTTTTACCGATTTCGACGTTTTGTAGATAACCTTGGGATCATCGATGACGCACCACTGACTTCCGAAAACGATGACGTTCTAAGGGCATTTGAGGACTCCGTCATCCACCAGAACGATAGATAACGAAGTCAGCTACGCTTCCATGGGAAGAGAGTGCACTGACCGACAACAAGGGAACGGCATCGCGCAGGCTTCACTCACTTTCTGCGAAGCTACTGTGAAATGACGAAACGACCCGTAGCTATGACCAGGCACTCCGGAACTACCTTCAAGCTAGACACACTGAGGAAGTCAACGAATTGGGTGATCCCCGCAGAGGCCCATTTAATACATGCCACTCCGAGGCGTTGTCCAGCCATGTAGTGAAACAACCAAGTTGAGGGTCATGTTTGATGCGTCCTCCAAAGCAGCAGGGAAGCTATCACTGAACGACGTTCTCTAAGCCGGACCAAACCTAAATCCAAGCCTAAATCCAAGTTTTTTAGACACCCTGATTCGATTTCGATTGCCCAATATGGCCATAATGTGTGGCATATAAAAGGTCCTTCCCAGCCAGCTCCAAATTGAGCTGGCTGAGAAGGATCTCGACGTGCTTTGCTTTCTGTGGTATCGAATTACCGCAAAGCAAGATGAAATGCTACCCCCGGTCGAAGAATACCGAATGGAAAGGGCACCATTCGGCGCTATAGTATAAGCGTAGCCCGTTATTTTACGCAGCTACCTTACGTCATCCTGTCATCCAAGAGACATTTCCCCACACCGCTAATATCCTGGGCGACAACCTGTATGTTGATGACTTTGTTACTGGTGCTGACAGTGTAGAAGAGTCATAGCAGATATGCAAGGAAGCGCAGTCTGTCTTATAGAGATGGGAAGCATGAACCTGAGAAAATGGTGATCGAACTATTCAGTTTTAATGGCATTGTTTGCTGAAAGTGAGACAGCCCTAAAGATTCTACCGGAGTTGTGCCCCACAAAGATTCTCGGTGTAGAGTGGACGCCCTACAAGGATCAGTTCGTCTTTGAGATGTGCGCCTTGATTAGAGTTCTGGCAAGTCGGCATGACACAAAGCGATTTCTACTGCGGGCCTCCACACGCATTTTCGACCCGTTTGTTCTCCTCGCGCCCACTACTATTACGGAAAAGATACTATTTAACAGCCTCTGGGTACGGGGTACAACATGGCATGAAAACATTCCTTCATATGTGCAAGAGAGATGGGACAAATCGCGCCAGCAGCTTCCTGAACTTCGAGAAATGACTACTCCTAGGACTTGAGATAGTTTTAGCCGCCAAAACAAAGCCGACGGGATCAAAGAGGTTTCGCACGCACCTTTCTCATGGCACCCTTTGTAGGACCGGCTATGATGGTGCCTTCTTCCTATTGTACCTTTCGATTTCCTTTGCAACATTTTAGTCGTCTTCACCAAAACCAGTCTTGAAACTGACACCGACAAGTCAAGTCGCTTCCTTTCGACACTTCTGCGCGCGCGGCCCAAGCCACCCTGTTAGTTGACGCGCAGCGAGGAAGTTAAAGTCGTTTTCCAATCACAGTCAGCTTACGAAATTTAGGGCGCACGTAATCATCTACACTCTGCTTGGTGTCCTGTCTTGTTTCCTATCAATTACTTTCTTATTTTTGTCTCTTTTTCTTTGTCTTCATTGCATATTTGTTTTTAGTTCTTTTTTCTTTTTTCAATTGTGTATTTACATTATTTCTGTTTATTTTGTTTCCTATCTCTTTTTCGTATCTGTTTCTTTCTGTCACCATCTCTCCGTGTGTTATTCACTGTCGTTTTATATTTTTTACGCCTTTATTTCGTTTATTTCTCACTACTTTGCTCTTACCTTTCTGTCGATCACCTTTTTTCTCCTTCTTTCTCCCTCTAGCAATATTTTATGTCTTTTTACCGTTTTATGCCTTTATTCTGTTTATTTTTGTACTTTCTCTTTCATTGTTTCCCTTTCTTTCTTTTTACTGTTTATCTCTTTCTTTTTCACTCTTTTTCCGTGTTCTTTTCCGTTTCACACTCATACCAGTGGTGCAGGTTTTCCTGTGGCATGCATGGGCACTTCGGGAGTGTTCCGGAGGCGCCGCACAAACTGTGGCGAGCTACAACTTCAGTGTTAAAATAATAATAATAACCCTCATGATTGCGCTGCTGCATAGGCAATGGGCAGATCCTATATCAAAGCTCAGGAGTGGTAAGCCTGACTAGGCATTGCAAACTATAGTACAAATCAACAGGTCAGCAGTGCCGAAAAACATGGATTCTACTCGCTCTTACTAATCACCTCACGAAGTACTACGTAGACGTATGACACTATGTAGCACTAAGTTTGAGTAATGCTGCAAAATACGTGCTTTTGGGTATGAATTCGGGATCAGAAAAAGTGCCCTGACACAGCAGCTTCCAAGAAAAATGCCTAAGACGATAGCATACTAAGGAGATAAATCATGTTAACATTGTCACTTGGTGAGTACTTACGTAATCTGGTTTATATGTATTTTTGTAATATTGTAATTTTGCAAATGCATCAGTTCTTTTGTAACAGTGTGAATGCATTGCTTCATGGGCAAAATATTACAAAAGAACAAAGGGTGAATAGCGCAGTGACACGGCAGGTCACAACACCTTCGTTACACAATTAAAAAAAACAAAAATGATAAATGCGTCTGTACTTACACAAGACTGGTGGTTTGGGCCAGAAAGCGATCTAGAGTGATCTCAAGGCCCTTAGATGCACCATCTGGCGCAGTGGTCCATGTCACAAGTTTGCCATCACCCGTGTCAAAGATGTCAATTTCACAATGCGATTCGTTATTACTGCAGAGCCCAAGCCCGCTGTCCAAGCCGGACCTTCTCTCGCCTACTAAAAAGGTCTTCTGCGAGAAAGGAACAATGGCGAAATCAGAAGAATGTGGCTAAGTCGGAAAATGAACGATACCCTTTGAATATTATTGCAGAATTCAAACAGGTCGACTTCCCGCTTGTCTGTGTCCTCACAGAAAGCAACGCTCCGTGATATTCGATGTTAACGGCCTAAAACCCCATAGAACGTCATCCGCAAAGGCCCCGATCGTACACCCCTATTCATTAATTGATCTAGCATGATAATGATTGATGCTTGATTTGTGAGGTTTAAAGTCCTAAAACCACCATATGATTATGAGAGACGCCGTAGTGGAGGGCTCCGGAAATTTGGATCACCTGGGGTTCTTTAACGTGCACCCAAATCTGAGCACACGGGCATACAACCTTTCCCCTTCCGTCGGAAATGTAGCCGCCGCAGCCGGGATTTGATCCCGCGACCTGCGGGTCAGCAGCCGAGTACATTAGCCACTAGGCCACCGTGGCGGGGCGATCTAGCATGATATTTGAAGCTCTGTCACTCAATATATTTCTGTGCGGTTTGATGTAGTCGTGACTTTATGGCTTATTTGGTTCACATTGCGTAAAAAATGTACTTCTAGAGAAGGTAATCAAAATCGAGAAGTCCCAGCAGAAAGCCAAAACTGTACGACAGCCGCGTCAGTACACAGCCTCCGTGCTGCTGTTACCGATTAATCTGGCGAATGAGAGACTGCGGATGCAGCGGAACACTACTCGAGGTTGAAGCCGCTGGGTACTTGGAAAAGCACCACTCGCGCATACGATAGCGCTGTGTTTTTTTAAGTTTACAAAAGCTTTGAGAAAACTTTATGAATCGTGACGTATGTGGATGATGATTGAAATATTCGACACATACTTATGAAGATAGCAGTGCGCTGTTCTTCGTCCCCCGTTCCTGTTATGACTTGAGTAATGGCATTTTGGATAAAGACACGTGAGGTCACACCCTCTTGGTGGTCCACGACACCTTGGCGCGTCACCTGAGCCAACATCATTTCTGTGTGTAACGCTTTTTCAGCGATAGTCATCGTGTCACTGTAACTGGTGCTTGTAAAACGTTAACTTGATGTTAAAAAAAGAGCACTTGCAGCCTCTGGTAAGGCATGAATGACTTTTTCCTTTTGGTGACACAAGTCAGGGAACTGGAATTAATAAGTTGTTACTAGAGAAAACGGAAGGTACCTACATTCCTAAATGAATAATTAGGAGTCTAGGGGAGCTCTCGGTGTCCAAATAATTATTTGCTTAGAAAAAGTCCCGGTGAGTCACTAACAACACTGTCTGTATAAATGTTACTCCGTTCCACGACAAAGCTCTGTTGAAAGTATGCGTTTGTCCGTGTGTGTTCTTGCCATTTGTTCTGCTTCCACGGTATTAAGCTGTAAGCTACGGTGAATTACCCATGTTTATGTTCCATATTAGCAGAAAACATGAAAATACAAAAAGCGAAACAAAAAATACTCAAAAATTTTCCAGCACTCACTTTTATTTTGCAGCGGTTGGTAATACGAGCAAACATTTCGGCATAAATTACATCGGTGAGAACGTGAGTGGCATTGGATTTCTCTATCTTGTCCACAATGTCATCTGAAAAAGAAAAAGAAAAGAATAAAAAAACCAGGCATGACCAAAAAAAAGGTGATGCCAAGCCTGAAGGAAGTGCTGTTATCTCTTTCCTTCCTCCTCTCTTTCTTTCTGTAGTTTCTTGTTTTTAGGCTTACGTCTTTTATTTCTATTTTTCTTCCTATCTTTTTTTTATTTCGTTTAGTCTCATTCTATTTGTCGCTTGATTTCTTTTTGAACTTTTGTACGCGGTTTGTGTTGTCGTGTTTTTCTGGTCATTGCAGCATCCTCATCATCAAGGCACTTGAAGAAGGTACAAGAGGACGAAAACTTCTCCTTGGCTCAATATGCTAAACAGCTGTATAAGCTGTATGTGGTTTTGCCTGCGTTGTGCCAAGTGAAGACGACTACATACGACCAGGTCATGCCACAGACAGCCCGGCCCCCTAATCTGTTCCACGCGTAAAACGTCACCCACTGTTTCCACAGTTTCAAAGCATCGTGTTATATGCGACGCGAACACCGAGCAGTTCATATTTGTTTATCGCATGTGTCAGCTTTACACAACTCAGAACCTGTGTATGTAATAATAATAAAAGATACACAGTCATTCCTGAAGTAAACAAATGAACCCAGCAAACAATTTGGCCCCAGAAAGTACAACCACAGTAACTGTTATCTTTCAACTGTAGTGTAGTCATTATGGCGTAAATTGAGGCGACTTATGCTGATCGCCCTGGCTGCCGGTGGGATCCAAGCCTACAAACTTCGAATTGTGCATGCGATGTTCTCCCAATCGGGCTGCGACGGAAACCTAATCACCATCTCTTCGTTGGGTACATCTGCGAGTATAATCCCTGGGAGTCTTCGAGATTTGAAATCATCTGAGATCTCCTGAAAACTAGTACAAACCCAAGAGATTTGCTTTGAATTAGCAGTTACATTAGACACATACGATATCGGAGCACAACTAAGGGCCAATTTACTGTCAAGATGAACACGAATGGGTAGAGTTCATGGAAAAGTTGGGGACAGTTTCGATTGTTGTCGCACTTGAGGAGCAGATCTCAACGACGCGCTTACATCTATTGGACCCGCACCAGCACTGCTCTAAACACAACGTTATCGGAAGGAATACACCAGGGCTCACGAATGTGCACGCACGAGTGCCCCTTCTGAACACCAGGATCAAATTCCTGAGTCGCTTCCAGAATTTTCTTCTTTCTACTGCGAATGTAACGCACGAGTTGAGGTTACATGCATGCTCCCACCTTCACGCCACATGATGTCGGATGACACCAAAGACGCTCCCGTGAGCGGGACGCTGCACACAGCGACGAAGCTGTCGATGGAGTTGCCGATGTGCACATAAAGCCGATCGCCTTTGCCGATGCCTTGGCGGCGGAATTTTGCTGCGCTGTGCAACACTTTCTCTCGCAGTTCACCGTAGGTTAGCTTTTCGTCTCCGCATATCTGCGAAAGCGACCACACATTATCCGTGGGGTATACACAGAACGTACGAAGAAACAACATTCAAGTATTTCAGCGAAGGTAATAAACGCACTTTATGATGACAGCAAATGTCACATAGTCTACTTGCTGCATTATTGGGAACTATCCCTCCATATGCTAAAGCCGTGCGTTCATCACAACTCTCACTTAACACTGAAAGTATTCCAATATTATAGATGCACAGTGCAGAATAAAATAAGAATATTCCGAGAAGACCGTTTTTTCTTTTCTTTTTTTTTTCAGTGCAATAGACGAAGTTGGCCGAAATTTTCATTGGCAGAACGTACAGAAGTAAAGCCTAGGCAACTCCTAACGTTGAATGTGAAACCGAAACGTTGCACATGCTACCGAAAATTAAGGAACCCTAAAGCTTCGCCTTTAGGAGTTCGACGTGATAGAAATATCCTGTACCGTGTGCATACTTCAATCACTAAGTGCATGAAGTTTTTTTCGAACTTGCTATGTACCCACTACGTGGACTTAATGGAATAAGCGCAATAGCGTATGTCTCTTTTGTAGTGGGTGACCAGATTTAAAGCACGGAGCCATTATGATAATCACGTGTTCTGACGCCCGCTGGCAATTGGCACTTGAAGCAGCGTTAGACGGACCAGCTGTAAACATTACCCCTATGACAGCCTTTATAGTGGCGTGAAGATTTCGGAGACAAATGATGATCCGAGAATTCTCTACACCATCTTTCAAAAATTCTCCCAATTTCAACTATCTAATGACACCCTGGAAAACATCCTCATGTCATAACTGACACCTGAAAATTTTAATCACTTAAATACGCTGTTATATTCCTCCGTTGAATTTTTGTTTGTTTAGAACAGGCTTGACTCCCTCCCCACTCTGTTACTTTTGTGGAGAAGAGGAAACTGTGGAACACGTTTTGATCTCTTGTAGAAAGTTTTCATCACTAAGAAAAGTATCACTAGAAATTCCGTTTCTGATCCTTGGATTAGCTTTGACAACGTCAAATTTACTGTCCCTAGGTGTACGTATACTTGGGCCCAGCAACGGGAAAGTGTGCAAGGTCGTGCAGGATTTCATTATACTGTCGAAGAAATTTACTCAATAACCTCAATTCCAAAAGGTTCTCAGTTAGCCAATGTACACTAATGAAATTTTCTTTGATATCAATCATTTATTGCTCCTTCAGAATAAACTAATTCATTCAACCATTTTTTGTCAAGAATAATTAACGAAAATCAATATTTCTGTTAGTATTCTTTTCGTTAGCATTTAAACATATATATATATTTTTGTTAATCAACCCGATTCTTGGCCAATCCTTCATGGTGGGTGTGAGTCCCAAGTTTAGGATCTACATTCACATCTACATCTACCATGCATTTTTACTGCAATACTTCATGTTGCACTGTGAAGCATTTATACAGCACACGTGTGTTTGTAAAGCACGAAAGCTGCTTTCACTGCATTTCTAAGCAGAGGAAGCTCTTTTTCATGTTTTCAGAAGCAGAGGCGTGGCCAAGTGGTAGAACATCCGCTTGACACGCAAACGACCCGGGTTCGGTCCCCACCCATACCCAAACGACACTGGTTTGGTACCCACTGTGACCCAAGACTTTCTTATCAATTATTCATTTTATTTGCATCGTTCTTTGTGTATCGGTCACGCTTAGAATGATGATTTCTTGCTGACAACCTATGACGCCAATGCCAGAATTTCTGCAAAACGAACTCTTAAACGCTGTCGCAATAAAACACCAAACGATGGCTGACCACTCGCCATCGACATCACATAAAGTCAGCTCAAGCGTCAGCTCAGCTTGAGAGCTTCATCTTTCGAGTGTGGTCATGATGGGGGCGGTTTCTGATGTTTCGGTAGTCGTTATTGTTCAGCTCTGACTTTCCCTCGTACACTTCTGCGACCTGTGGTGGAAGTCCACTTATGAACCAGTGTGCAAGCAGATTCTGCAGTGCTTGAGTCGATTTCCGTCATGTGGATGCACTTTACGGTCGGGGAGACCGTCGGCCAGAAACGAGCACTCGCTGTCTGTAAACACTGCAACAGCAGCTGTATACGCTTTTGCCATTTCCACATCTTAACATGATGAAAAAAGCTACAGAAGAAGCCAGCGATATTGTCTCTGAATATTAATTCGAACTTCATTTTTTTACCATCTTGATCAATGTTTCCATAGTCAAAGCCATGACTGAATAGACATCTCCGTTCTTTTTTTTTTTTTCAACTGCCGTAACAATTCTAGGAAGCCACAACCATTCCAGAGAGCTAAATGAGTTTGTGGTAATGATTCTGGTCTGCCTTCGGTCTGCTAAATGCCGCATTTGTTTGTGGAAAGAGAGAAAGCATTTCATTTCTGTTATTTACATAACAAAGTTATCGCTTTTGACACTTGAATATGAACTATTACCATATGGCAATAAACTATTGCCTTATGCTGAAGAAGTTTTTTTATTTTTTCCAAACTTTCAAAAAAAGTGAAAAAAAAACAGACTTTTTTTCGATTGCTCGAAATTTCTAGCAGTTTTGCATCTCTACCTATCCGCCGCAGTGGCGCATAGCAGTTTCAGTGCTCGTCTGCTGGCCCGAAGGTTGCAGGTCCGATTCCAGTTGATAAAGGCCCGTGTAATGTGCGATGCCAGTTCTCGTTAACGAACACAATGTGATCGAAGTTTCGGCAGCTTTCCACCATGACATGCCTCATAATTACATTGCGATTTTGTCAAATGAGACACCATATAATGATACCTAATAGTTCATAGCCACACGAAGCCCGCATCTGGTGACATGAGGCACAACGCCATACAAAGATACGCGTGTGGTGGGCACAACGCCCACAACACGCGAATCTCATTACTGCACTCGAATCACTTCAAAACCATGCTACTAGATTCATTCATTCCTCATATGCCTATCACATTAGCGTGTCATCTTTAAAAGAAGAAATTGGCCTGTCCCCTCTATCTTCCCGCCGCCGCATTGCCACCCTTTGCTTGTTTCATAAACGTTTTCACAGTCCACTTGCAATCGAACCTTACGTTTCCCCCCCATTTCGCAGGTCATATCGCATTGGCCATGTCTTTCAAGTTGCCCGTCAACGTTCCCGCACCGTTACTTTTGCTGCCTCATTTTTTCTTCGTGCAGCAAAAGACTGGAATGACCTCCCCCACCATATTGCAGCAATCCCCTGTCCATCAACATTTATGCATAGCGTCACAAGCCATTTTTCAAGCTAATTCATGGCTTTTTTGTACGTTTTTTGTAACCCCACCCCTTATGTAATGTCGCCCTAGGGACCTTTAAGGTAATAAAAAATGAAATGAAACGATTAAAAAAACATCAACGCAAAGTTTAACCGAAAATAATTCTTTAAATAAGTACAATATTTATACAGATAAAGCATATCTAAGAGCGTTAATTCTTGGCCGATAGGGTACAAGCTGAAGATCGTGACGCCACCCAGATGAAAAAGTTTTGGCGAAGTTTTTGTAAGCATGACAAAGGAGTTCGGTGAAGTTATGAAGGAGTCGAACATCTTCATTATGTTTAAGGCAGTCACAGTGGCACGGAGCAACAGTTCTGGGCGCGAAGCCCAACCTTGCATATGCTATCGTAGTGCATATGCTACACTACGATAGCAGTGTTTTCAGCGAATTCTTTGAGACACGTCTTTCTTGTCTTCCAAGCGACCTCGATGTCTTACCAAGGCTGTCTTCGATCCATGCGACGCAAGCTTGTCCCAAAGAAGGCCGTATGCAGAGGCATCATGTGCGCGCGGATTGTACGGATAAGGTGAGTGCACCACACCTGCCTCTATGCGTGCCTGCATCTTCTTTGAGGGAGCTGCTGAAAACAGGATTTCGTCAGTTTCCACAGTAAGTAATCAAAACGATACATCGATGTCAAGGCTTTTTTTTGCTTGCTGCAGCGCTTTATTAACCATGTCACATTTTACAAATTATCTCCACAGTAAATGATGAATTAAGAAGGGAACAAGTCAGCGAAGAAAAAAAAAACCTTCCACGCCTGGCTTATCGCACACTCGCGTGTGACGTCCATTTGAGGATTCTACTTTCAGCCAGGCCACTGCTGACGCAGCTCATGTACGCAGATCGTCTGCTCCAGACGGAAACTTCTTCGATTGATTGATTGATTAATTGATTGATTGATTGATTGATATGTGAGGTTTAACGTCCCAAAACCACCATATGATTATGAGAAATGCCGTAGTGGAGGGCTCCGGGAATTTACACCACCTGGGGTTCTTTAACGTGCGCCCAAATCTGAGCACACGCGCCTACAACGTTTCCGCCTACATCGGAAATGCAGCCGCCGCAGCCTGGATTCGATCCCGCGACCTGCGGGTCAGCAGCCGAGTACCTTAATCACCAGACCACCACGGCGGGGCAAGGAAACTTCTTCGAACTAGCAGCCTTGCGAGGGTCAATAAACGCCTTCAACGACTGTTTTCAAGTGTGATAGTACACTTCTTTTTTAGTTGCAACTCAACTGAAAGAGCCAGGAAAACCCCGGATGGCCTAAACGTGCGTCAAAGACACCGACCACATTGCGGGTAACAAAGTGAAACTGTGTGTGTGCGTGTTCTCGCTCGTTATCACAGTTGCGCCGCACGATACTAAATTGTTCAGATTTTTTTGTTTCAGTAATTGTGGCTTTTTCCAACAGTTTGTAGATAAAGCTTGTCTCATCGAGGCGAGAAGGTGTACGACGCAGGCCACATTGTTGAATGCATGGTCGAGGCTGTCAATGGAGACAACATCACCATCAAGCTCTCGTCCTACAAACAAGCGGACTTGTGAACCCGCCACACAAAGCCTCCGTCGTGCCCCGCCGTCTAGTGGCTAAGGTATTCGGCTGCTGACCCGCAGGTCACGGGATTGAATGCCGGCTGCGGCTGCTGCATTTCCGATGGAGGCGGAAATGTTGTGGGCCCGTGTGCTCAAATTTGGGCGCACGTTAAAGAACCCCAGGTGGTCGAAATTCCCGGAACCCTCCACTATGGTGTCTCTCATATTCATATGGTGCTTTTGGTACGTTAAAACTCCATATCTAGTCTCCGTCTTGATCGACTGTGGCGAAGCAGCGAATGCTCGCCATTTGTGCAAATCAGGATGTGACCATGTCTACACGTGTAACTTAATAGGACACTAAAGCCAACTATTAAGTCGACGTTGATTGTTTAAATGGCGGTCCCGAAACCTCGTAGTGTTACTTTCGTGCCAAGGAAGGGCCTATTTTGAGATAAAATCGCGTTTTAGTTCTCCGCATCTGGTTAGCGCACTTCAAATTACCCACGTCAAGAAGCGGACCGACCGGACCATCTCACGTCACTGTTGCCGTGCACAAGGTTGCCCAGATTTACTGCGCTAGTAGCAACAGACCAAAGGCAGTGGGAGCCACAGCAGCAACAACGGCCATTGATCTATTTCCCGCCATTGAGTTCGAGATTGCAGACGTTTTCGTGTCAACTGCGCCCCGCTAGATGGCACTACCTGACCACTGTTGCTGTTCAGTCCGGGCTGTCACGGTGGATGGACGTGTTTTTTGAGCGCTCCGGATCGACTGAGCAGATAAGTGTTTTTGCATGTTTTGAGCTTGTCTTTATAATTATAAGGCAGCGGTTGAAATTTTCGTAGCACTTACTTTATGGTGCGGCTTTTTCGGAGGCCAGTCACCAGGTATTTATTAGTTAGTGCGGGTGTGTGTGTTTGAATTTGTTGTTTTTTTTCTTTTGCCTCCCCGTGGGGGAGGTGCGCGTACATTAAACACGCAAATTTTTGTAGTAGAGCTCAGACTTTCTTTTTTTTTCGTAGTGCAGGGCTCGAGTTTAGTAATTATTGAGTATAGGGACAATTGGTGTCAGAAAGACATGGTTAAAAAGACTGTAAAGTGTTCAGAATGTGGAGTGGGTTTGAAAGTGGACCCAAGCGTAGAAGCGGATGTAGAAGAGGCTGACGAGAAGTGTAGGCAATGTGAGGTCGAGGAAAAAATGGAGAAAATGATGGTTGCCCAGAGTGAACTGCTGATGAGAATCACCGAGCTCGAGACTGCGTTGGCGACAGAGCAAGAGAAAACGAGGGCAATGGGAGAAAGACTGAAGTCCGCCGAGGAAGCACTAGCGAAGCTGAACAAAGAAGCGGCCTACGGAGAGAACAGTAGGGAACCGGAAACCAGAACGGTGGAGAAGGAAGAGCAAGCAAGTTTGGAAAAAACAGGTTCAGCCGGTTCGATTGTCGCAAGGCCTAGCTTCAGCGAGGTAGTGGTGGGGCTGGGAGGGGACAAAGCAGCCGGCCTCACAGGTGCAAGTAGCCCCCAGGTGCAGGACGCTCCAGCTGAAAAGTCACAGCATGTGATAATCGCCGGGGACACGAATTTAAATCGATGCACAGAAGCCATCAAAGAGAGGGTAAGAGGTGACAAGAGGGTGGCAGTAGGGGCGTTCCCAGGACGCAAGCTCGAAGCAGTCATGAGGCAAGCGAGCGCAAAACTTAAAACTACAGCTGATAGACGAAACCTCGTGATAATTTCAGGCGGTTTGAACGATGTCCTAAATGAAAATACAGCAGGACTAGCAACTACACTGGCGAAAAGCGTCGATGACATGCGCGCCACTTCTTCTCAGGTACAGGTAGCGATATGCACGATACCTGAGGTACCGGTGCGTGATAGCAGCCTGCAAAGAGCGGTTGTCAACGCAAACCAAGAGATATGGCGGATAAGTCGAGAGAAACGCTTTGAGGTGGTGGAAATAAACAGAGAGGTGCATAGGTGGGGTGGTTTTCAGCGAGACAGAATTCACTTTGATGAGCGGCTAGGTCATGTGGTGGGTTGGCGACTTGCAGAACGCGCAGTAGCTTTTTTGGGGGGCAAGCGAGTCCTTCGGGGTGCAGGATAGCTAGTAACGAGGAAAACAACCAGGGAGACTCTTCGACAGGTGGTATGGACAGATACGATTCCAAAGTGGCACCAATATCTAAGATAGGTAGAGTCCGGGGCATAAATAGACGTAGCCACGAGCGCCAAGCCAATTCAGACATAGGGTATATTAACATGCAGGGTGGTAGGAACAGGCTGAAGTGGGAAGAGATAGAAGAACAGCTAAGGGAAGAGAGGCCGATGGTATACGGTTTTGTAGAAACACATCTCAGGGACATGGAACAACCTCCGAACAATCCGGACTACGCGTGGGAATATTGTAATAGAACAGAAGGCAGCAGAAAGGGGGGTGGTATTGGGGCATTCATTTATAAAAGTACAGACTGGCAAAGGGTCAAGCAGGAGTGCAAGGAACATTTATGGCTAAAAGGGAAAGTGGCAGGTCAAATGACACTCCTTGGTTTTGTGTACTTGTGGACGGGAGCAAAGGCCAGAGAGGAAAACCAGGCAATGGTAGAGTGTATATCAAAGGACATTCAGAAGTTAGGAAGAGAGTGCGAGATAATTATACTAGGAGACATGAATGCGCACATAGAAGATATAGATGGGTATACCGACCCGACAGGCAAAATGATCATGGATATGTGTGAAAGGCTTGATTTCATCATTTGCAACAGTACCGAGAAGTGTGAAGGGCAAATAACATGGGAGGTAGGAAGGCTGCAGTCGACGATAGATTATGCACTGATGTGACATAGGATGTATGATAAGCTCAGGAGAATGCACATAGATGAAGGCGGCTCCAGAAGTCTGGGTAGTGATCACAAACGTATCAAGCTAAGTTTTGGAAGAGCAGTGAAAGTGGGAAGGAGACAAGATGAGCAACTACAGGAAAATTTTTATTCGGAAAGGCAAATTGAAATAGCCACTAAACAAATTGAGAAAGTAATCACGGAGGATAATAAGACAGTGTGGATATACACGAATCTAATTAGACTTCTTGAGCTTGAGCTTGCTAAGATGCGTGACAAGTCACCCCGGAAAAAAAGAAGACACCAACCCAAAAGTTGGTGGGATGAGGAAGTTAAGGGAGCCATAGCAAAACGTCAGGATGCATCTAGGGAACACAGACATGCTAAGCAGTGGGGTGAACCGACAGATGATGTTGAAAGAAAATGGGAAACCTTTCTAAGCTGTAGAAGGGATGCATCCCTTCTGATCAATAAAAAGATTAGAAGAAAGGGAGCTCAGTGGCTGGCAGAAGTACATAAAAAAGATAGAAAGGCAGCTGCAAAATTTTGGAACCATCTAAACTCCCTAAGAAATGAGACGAGCCTAGAGCAGAGTTTTATAACTACTGCCCAAGGTACTAGGCTAGAAGGGGACGAAGCTATTGAATATATAAGAACAAGGGTGACAGAAAAATTTCAACAAAGAAGTACTTTATGCACCACAATAAAGAAGGACGAATCAAGTGGTGCAATGGCTCCATTTTCACAACGAGAGTGGGAAAGGGCTGAGAAAAGGGTTCCTAGTAGTACATCAACAGGCCCAGATGGCATTCCAATTATGCTGATAAAGACATTAGGTCCGAAGTCTAAGCAGGCTTTGAGAGAGGCAGTGAGCAAAATAATAATCGATGGTGAAGTTCCCGATGGATGGAAACTTAGCAGGCTGAGCATGATCTATAAAGGAAAGGGGGACAAAGCTGACATAAACAACTACCGTCCTATAACAGTGACATCAGTGGTCTACAGGCTGGCAATGCAGATTATAAAGGAAAGACTGCAGGCATGGATAGAGGATGAAGGGGTGCTGGGGGAACTGCAGAATGGGTTTCGGAAACACAGGAGGTTGGAAGACAATCTGTTCTCACTGACGCAGTGCATCGAAATAGCAGAAAAGGAACACATGCCCCTGTGGCTAGCATTTTTGGATATCAACGGAGCGTACGATAGCGTAGTTCAAGAGGAATTGTGGGGAATACTGGACACACTAGGCGTGGAACATGTAGTCACTAATCTTTTAAAGAATATCTATAAAGGTAACAAGGTAGTTATAAAGTTATAAAAACAGGTATCCAAGCCTGCAGAGGTAAAACGGGGGCTTAGGCAGGGGTGTCCCCTGTCACCCTTATTATTCACGATGTACCTACAAGGATTAGAGGCCAAATTAGAGGGAAGTGGACTGGGCTTCAACCTCTCTTTAGTCAAACAAGGAAAACTTATTGATCAGGCACTACCAGCATTAATGTACGCAGATGATATAGTGCTAATGGCCAAAAACAAGGAAGATTTGCAGAGATTGATGGACATCTGTGGTAATGAGGGAGATAGGTTAGATTTTAGATTCAGTAAGGAAAAATCAGCAGTCATGATTTTCAATGACAACGAAGGTAGTGAGCTTAGAATACAGGAGGTCACGCTAGAGATAACAGATAAATACAAATGTCTGGGCGTATGGATAAGCAGTGGGACCGAGTACCTGAGGGAACACGAAATATACGTGACGACTAAAGGTAACAGGAATGCAGCAGTGATGAAAAATAGGGCACTGTGGAATTACAATAGGTATGATGTTGTGAGAGGAATATGGAAAAGGGTCATGGTTCCTGGGCTGACGTTCGGCAATGCGGTCTTGTGCATGAGATCAGAAGTTCAAGCAAGATTAGAAATTAAGCAACGAGGAATAGGTAGGCTTGCTTTAGGAGCTCACGGGAATACACCAAATCAGGGAGTACAAGGTGATATGGGATGGACATCATTTGAGGGCAGGGAAGCTAGCAGCAAGATAAAATTTGAGAAGCGATTGAGATAAATGGGGGAGGAGCGTTGGGCTAGGAAGATTTTCAGCTACTTGTACATGAAGAATGTCGATACAAAATGGAGGAAGCGAACCAGGAAATTGACTGGTAAATACTTAGAAAACAGCAGGTGGCCAAACCAAAAAGAACTATCGGTTAAGAAGAAAGTGAAGGAAACGGAGACTGACATGTGGAGAATGGGCATGATTAAGAAGTCCGCACTAGAGATTTATCGAACTTTTAAGCAGGAAATTGCCAAGGAAAGGATCTATGATAATACTCGGGGTAGTTCTGTACTGCTCGAGGCCTGGACGGGAGTACTGCGAACCAAGACATATCAGGCCAAATACGAAGGGGTAGACACAGTATGCAGTGCGTGTGGAGAGGAAGAATAAACTGCCGAACACTTGATAATGTTCTGTAAAGGGCTTCACCCTATAGTTCAGGATGATGGCGCAGAGTTTTTCAAAGCACTGGGGTTTAGGTACCGGGAGGGCAAATTAGACTTTAAGCGGGTAGACTTAACTAGAAGGAGGTTATCTGATTGGTGGCTAAAGTCAAGGCACGAGTGAAAATTAAACTCTTCACTGCAAAGTACGTATCCTCAAACTCACTTCTTAAAGAAAAAAAAATAAATCTAGTTTTTTGTTCATTGAGTATTACGGCTTGGTGGCGCTAGCCACCGCCTGATCTAGAGGGTACAGCCATATCTATCCATCCATCCATCCATCCAACCACGTCAAATTGAATTTTTGAACCACTCGCGCCTTTCCCCATAGTGACGTCTGGCGATTCTTTTTTAGGGACGAAGCTCCTTAGAGCGGCACCGGTTCGTCCCTCGTAGTAGTAGTAGTAGTAGTCGTAGTGTGTAACCAGTCTTACATTTTGACTTCCAAGGTGCTGCCAGTGAGAGATTTCTTCTGTGCGTTGTTGAACAATAAAAAATTCGCAGCGTGGGCGTTAACTAAAAGCCGTATTCTCCTGCTTCTCATTCCCCCTTAGCAGCTATTGGAATGTACATTGACCACTATCTGACAAGAACGAGTTGCTACGTTATACTCTATGGGCGTAACCTCCTTGGTTTTAGAAAGGTTTAGCGAGCGTTAGACCGCAGTGCCATGAATACAGTGGACTAGTATATACCATGAACTCGAGGTGGTTAAAGGTGGGAAGTAGACACGAAGCGCAAGCCGTGAGAAAGTGTGTGTGTACCACCTCTCGTTTGGCCCTTGGAATGTCCGCTGAATGGCGGTGCTTCTATATGCGGAATATATGATGAAAAGATGCGAGATGGTGGTATTTGGAGTGTTCAATAGGTGGACGAACGGACACACAGACAGATGCATGGACGGACGCACGGATGGCTGCACGGATGCATGGACGGACGCAGGAGCGGATGCATGGACGGACGCACAGATGAACGTGCGGAGGCACGAACAGATGCACGCACATGCGGCCACACAGACGCACCCATGGATGGACAGAAGCAAGAACGAATGGACGGACGGATGCTTCGCCCCACTTTCTATCATTCAATGCGTGGATGTGCTGCCATTCATGAATAAAAAAGAAACGAACAAGCAGGATTTTATTGCGTAACTTGATGCACGGGAGATTCTTTATTTAGTGCAGTTAGATCAATTACTAATGAATAATTGTAGGCGGTCCGTCTGATGTTATCGTAATCATTTTGAAAACTTCCCACTGCGGCGCTTGTGTTTTTGTTCATTTACCTTAATTTCTCGGTAAGTAGGGCACTGTTGTTGATAATATTGTCATTTTAGATGTTGCCATACATTGAGCTTTCACTCTGACGTAAATCAGCAAGCTGCGCAATAAGCGCGCGGCGGCTCTCCTCTCTCACGCATACTTTGGCTTGCGGAGAGGACAGTGGGCAATCTTTCGAGCACACTTATCTCCCAGGGGGGAGGATATTACGTTTTCACTGCCTCTGGGCTTGCACTGGAACGATTCTGTTGTAGTTACGGGGCGCACAAAGGTCACTGCAATCGTTGCACAGCCTCTGTTTGCAAAAAGGGCGCGCTTTTCAGGCACAGCGAAGTAACAACTGAGATGCTTATTCTCGTTCATCTGTACCTATGAGTATGTTTTGTGCGTCGTTTGTGCGTGAGAAACGCGGGGCACGTTTTGATCTGCTTGCAATTCTGCCCGTGAACTTTCAGTTTGTTCCTATCGCGTTCATTGCTTCGCCTTTCCGGCAAAGCTGTGACTTTTTTTCGAATTTAATATGCATACTATAGACTATAAATCACTGGAGAGTCTGTTTATCCGTACAGCTATGTCGCTGATAGCAGATAGCGTGTAGATTGTGACAACTATGCACTGCTTAAATAACAGATCACAGATTATATCAGTGACTGACGAAAGTAGACAATGCATTTTCTTTTGTCATCAGTGGCACTCTATGTGAAGAATTGCTGAACACACATATTAGGCATCGCCCAAAAAATATGACGTGCTTGTTGCAACATTAAAAATATTGTTAAAAAGCCGCTAAAAATCACAAAATCAATTAGTTGTTTTATATTTTATACACGCGAACCACCACTTATGAAGCCCAAACGAACATTTGAGAAAAGCAAGTTATCTCCACTTACCGGGGACCAACTCTTCGAGCCTCTTCAAAGTCAAATGCCGCTAACGCTATTCATTCCATCGGCATGAAATGCGCAGGTGTTTTACAGGGATATAAAATTTTTTACCACCTATTTTGCATGTTCTTCGCTTCCAACGTTCGTTTCCTGTGCATCTGTAACATCCGGTTGATGCGAAATTCATAGCCTACACAGCTGGCACGCCGCCACTACGTTGTCATGAGCGAAGTCCTGTATTTTACAGCGAAAGCTCTTATGAAATCAAAACTTGGGTCACGGCGGCGCCGTAGCTGTCCACCGCCGCCGCCGCCAGTGTCCGATCTCTAGTCACGAAATAAGAAAATAAAAACTACTACCATTGTCCACTGTGTCCGCTGTATCCTAGTCCGCTGTGTCCCAGCCCAGTATTCTACCACTGAGCCACGCTGGCCCTTTGGATTTGTTCGCAATATTTCCTTAGGCAGGCTTGATGTCGGGAAAGGAATTGCGTTAAATTGGGTAATCAAGCGTTTCAGAACAGCAAAGAAACAACGGGGAGTCACACAATGCAAATAGCGTAATGAATGGGTCTTCTAATGCTCCAACACATATCGAAGCTTGTTTTTGATCACCTAATAAATGTGGCGCATACCCAGTTCAGGCGTAATTCCTCATTGTCGTCAGACACTGCAAGAACGACTGGCACAAAATTCTTTACAAGTGTTTAGCACATAAAATGCTTCTCAAAAGAATGACAAAAAATAGCCTAACGAATGCTGGTATACCCAGAATTATTATAATTATAATGCCGTAGGGGGTACCCAGCAAATGTGATTGCAGCATTTACCCTATCAGTGTTTTGAAAAGGCTCTGAAAGGACGCCCTCCGCTTTCAATGTGACTGTGCTGCGCCTCCCACGCAGGCCTGGCGTTTTTTTAGTAGCGCCCACCACACGGGCATGTATGAGCGGATGGTGTAGCGGCGAGATCAAAAAGTCTATGTTGAAGCCATTGAGGTTACTTTATTAGGATGTTGTAGGTAGCCGGTGGATCTTGCCTTGCGAAAGGTGCAGGCAATTGCCCCACCCGATTTGCTCTTTGCTATAGTGGTATTCAACGAGTGTCTTTTTTTTTTCTTTCAACTAAGCGCGGAGAGCAACGCATTCTGTTTTAGGTGCATCATACCATACGCTACACACTTGACAGCAAGCATTCACTTGGATGACATCCATTCACGCATGCGCAGAGAGTTTCCGCAATGTCGCATGAAACACAGCAAAAAGTTCGTGGACTGCGCAATGGGCGTTGTTTACATGACTCCTTTTAGCTGTGGTAAAGTGTGCATCGGTCAGTCGGGAAGGTGTGTCAATGTTCGTCTCAGAGAGCATGATTCTTTTTTGAAATTTGAGGGTGCATCGCATCTCGCGGCTCATTGCAGAGAGTGCGGTTGTTATCCTCTTCGTCAGAATACTGAAGTGGTTTTTCGATCTAAAAATAAATTAACTCGCGAGTTGACATAAGCTTTTCACATAAGAAAAAGAGGGGAACAATGCGTCAGCCAGCCTTCGGTTTTGCTGCACGATAAAGAGTTTGGTTTTCTAGATTATGTTCTGTGATAATCTGTTTTCTTTTACCCTGTGTTCTCGATGTGCCAAGAGTGTACTTTTTTGCCTGCACACGCATGCGTTGTGTTAATTGCCTGTATATATATTCTGCCCTTTCTAATAAACAGTTTAGTTGCGAGAAAGCGCTTGTCCTCTCTTCCTTTCTGTTTATTCGTGCCCTTGAACTGACACTTATATCATGCATATCCAACAAGCCCAACTGTCGATTCTGTTGCACAGCCTCTTACAGGCTTTCTGGTGTTCCACATATGTCACCAGATTAACAACGTTGTCTATTGACGAATGGCCGTGCCTGAATCTGGTCATGGATACTGAATAGATTTCGTAGTGCTCTAAATACCACTCCATTCGTGTTATAATCACTCGTTCTATTGTTTTTCCCACACAACTGGCAAGCGCGATAGGACGGTATGAGGCAATATTCAAAGGAGATTTACCAGTCTTTAGAAGTGGAATGGGGCGACTTCACATCCATGCTTGGGGAACCATACCAGCCTGCCAGAAGTCGTTGTATAGGCGTAAGAGTGCCTTCCGAGCTTCGTATTCAAGATTACAAAGAGTACGACAGGCAATGCCGTCAGGTCAGGGTGTTGAAGAACGTCTGCACAGTGCCAGCGGTGCCTCTATCTCCTACATAGAAAACTGGCATTCCATACGGGGATAACGTGAGGGCGGTGGGTTGTCAAGTGTTTCTATTCTTGATTCCGTGAAATTGGAAACACCGGCCATTCTTCTGCAGAAGAATTCTGCGACGTCAATCTCTCCGCATTGTAGGTGAAGTGCCAGAGATGTAAATGTGTGTCGCTGACCAAAGGTTGGGCTAAGACCCTGGACAGTTACGATATTAGTGATAGGGGCTTTCGCGGATCCAACGACTCGCAGAACGATGTTCAATGTCACCAAGCCAGTTTATCCATGTGCCGCTGCATTTTCAATTGAATGCGTATAGCCAGCCTCAAACATCCATGCACTTTGACCGTCGGTACCTACGTTCTGCACGACGACGTATTGCACGAAGTTTCTCAAGCTCGATGTCAAAATCGGTGCGCTTGTGAGTAGTCAAAAGTGAATGCGTGGTATTCTACAGGACATCCTTTATTGATTCCTCTAGGTTTTACGATGAGCCGTCAGTACAACAGTCTTCCATTAACACTTTGAATTTCGGCCAATCAGTGTATTTGGGGTCTCTTGAGGACTTGGAGCTGGTGAAACCTTCTATCCGCAGGTAAGTTGGAATATGGTAGCTGCCCCGCGTTTCCAGATTAGAAAACCAGTGCACTTTCCTGGTAAGTGAGTGACAAACCAATGTAAGCTCCAGGCAGCTGCTATAGGCCGATCCATGTAAATATGTAGGGCTTCCATCATTACAAATGCAGAGTTTCTACTCCGAGGCTAAGGACGCCAATCTTATTCCTCTAGGGTTGACCCTGGAGCTTCCCCATAGAAAATAGTGGGCATTAAAGTCGCCAGTGATCACCCACGGACTTAGAGTCGATGTCAGAATGCCGAGTAAGCGCTCGCAGTCAAGGCGGCTTGATGGAGATAAGCAAGCTCCGAGAATCGTGAAAGTAACCTTATCCTTCTTCACGGTAAGGCACACATATTGATTTTCTTCATCAGGCGAGACTGTGGTGAACATGAATGAGGTCACGGCGCATGAATACAATAACCTTGCAGCAGTCTCAGTGAGTGGGGACATATCTTGACAGTTTGATTGGAGCGGACAGGTTTGGGTTCTCAAATCACAATAAGAGGGAAACGGTTGACAAATACAAACTGCCTGAAGTCAGACATGCGCGATTTATGTCCTCTGGCGTTCCACTGAAAGACAGATGCAATCTTGACTTCCACTAGAAACGACGATGTCTTGCTTGCCGTGGTTTTACCCTAAGCTGCAAGCACCGGACTCGGGGTGTCCAGCACTTGCAGGGCTGTCTGCGCAGACGAAGTTTTCATATTGCTCAGTAGGACACGCATGGCACTCATCAGCGATTGCAGCAAGCTTATCACTTGATCTTCATTCGTCGCATCACTGGTTCGAAAGGTCGTCGAGGGCGGCGAGATTGGATGCAACTCCAAAGTAGGTTGACTTCGTGGAAGTTAGAGCCACTGTTCGGAAGGTGTGATTGCTGTCCCTTCCTTCAGTTTGGCAGTATCCGTATTCCGTGAGTTCGGTGTTTGTAGGCCAGTCACTTTGACAGAGGATGGCATCTCTCTATCGGTAGAGCATTCTTTTCGTGATCTTCGCCAACGACGCCGTCGTCAGCGAAATGTAGCGGCAGCTTCCCTGTGCGCTGAATTGTCCCGCACCATACACCTGAGTACCGCGTGCTCGTTTCGCCCCCGCGGGCAATCTATGGATGAGGCTTCATGAGCGCCGGGGTAGTTTGGATATCGTAACACGGTGGCACCACAGACGTCTTTTAAGTGATATTGAGCGCACCACGGACACACAACTTTGTTCTCGCAGGCACCTTTTACGTGTACCATCTTGAAACACTTGTAGGATTGCAGTGGCTTCGGTACGTGTGGGCGCACTGAGTGGTGAACATGGCCAACTTTGACATACGAGGGAAGGCTGTCTCCCTCGAACACAAGCCTCAAGCAGAGTGAGTTGCCTAGTCTGGTGATGTGCGTGATGCGAGTGCCTTCTGTAGCTGGCTTTAGTAATATTGACGGGTCATTAGCTGAGATGGAAACATCCACATCATAAATTACGCCTACAGTACCATTACAACTTGTAGCGACCATTGGTCGAACTTTCACGCTGCCGAGTTCTGTTATGTGCCGAAAGCTTTGCAGTACGCTACGGACATTCTTCCCTGCATTGATCCTCGCGTCTTCGATCTCATTCGGCGCGGTTTCCTCGAGAAGCACAGAAATAACTTGCCTGTTGAGGAGTCACAAGTTGGACACGGTCTTCGGGCATGAACAGCATGGTGTGCGGCCAGCGCTGTGGTGCGGTCTTAACGGTGGAAACACTTGCCGATGATGCCGTGCGCAGCAGTCTTCGTTTTGTAGTTCAATTCAAGACGACCATGAAGTCATCATCCGATGACTCGAAGCCATCGCTTGCGCTGCTCCATCAATTATATTCCTGTGTACATGTGGTCAAGTCATGTATTAATGCATGATTTTTTTTCAAGTACATTAGATTCCGAAGACTGCATGTGCTCGAAACTATCACTGCCCTGAGTGGTTTACGAGTGCAATTTCTCGCACGAAATACATTTAACTGGCAATGTAACCACTGAACAATGTCGTCCAAGTTGAGCACACTGATGCACCTGGAGACATGCTTATAGAACATAGACCTTGACGCGGAACTGAATTTAAACTGTTAAATTGTGTAAGTTGAGTTTCCAAAGGCTGAAAATAGTTACTGTTGCTAAAGATATTTCGCTTTTAGTAGTGTCCACTGTGAACTTGTTTTATGTCTACTTTACTAATAAATGAACAGACAACTTATCAAGGAAAGCATAGAGCCCCGCCGCGGTCGTCTATAGTGGCTAAGCTACTCGTCTGCTGACCCGCAGGTCGTGGGTTCGAATCCCGGCTGCGGCGGCTGCATCTCTGATGGCAGCAGAAATGTTGCAGGCCCATGGCTCAGACTTGTGTGCACGTTAAAAAAACCCCAGGTGATGAAAATTTCCGGAGCCCTCCACTACGGCGTCTCTCATAATCCTATGGTGGTTTTGGGACGTTAAACCTTACATATCAATCAAGGAAAGCATAGAAGTTATTTGCTCCACCGCAGGGGAAATTTTAAATTAAAAGGATCTAAAGTGAACGAAAAAGCGCCCATTCCATTTTTCGGATCTGACCCCACAACCTTCAAAGTACACGTCTAACGCAGTACCGATCGAACTTGGATGAGTGTCCCTGTCGACTTGGGTGTCCATGTGTCCAATCCCTGGAAGTGTTAGCAAGCGCCACTTGTGGGAAGGTGACGTGTGTGGAACAATTTCACCTGAGGATGGCACGCGAATTGGGCTCGAGACGGCTAATTACTAATAAAATCTCGTGTGTTAACCTCGGCTGATAACTCTACGGTAAGGCGAGCTTCGCACTTCGATTGAACAAAAAGGAATTGTTTCCATGTGCTCATTTCTCTGTTAGAGGCAACCGAATAAACTGAATATTCAGCTCAAAGAAAGCATAGAAGACACTGCAGTCTTTATTTTTGACAATCAAGTGAAACGGGGTAGCCGTGTCAAAGTAACGGGGACAACTCCTTCGTTTATTTTCTATTTTAATAAGACAAAAGATGCGAATCAAAGCACGCAAATAGTCCGTTTCTGTCCGTGGTATTCCAACACCAAGTTCCGAATATCACGCCCGATGCTTTACCGCTTACACAAAAAATGCCTTTATTTCATTCATTCCTGGGCAGCTGGTAGGTTAGGCAAACAGAAACTCGGCATTGTGTCAAAGTTTGTGCTTTGTGATCTTGCGTTACCACGCGGGCATTGTTTATGTTCACAACATATAAACAAGAATTCTTGGCATCCTTACAGCCTGTCGACCTTCATGATCACCCGGTGGATTATCTGTGGAAACCTGTGGCCATGCCATCCATTCGTCCACAACGAGTCATCTTTGGACTCCTGCCTGTTGCTTTCCTTCTGGGGAATGCGTCATGCAGCACAACGCAGCAATATCGCCTGCCCGTTTGCCTTATTTTCGTTAAGGGACTTCCTTGTGTGTTGCTGCTCATCACTGCGCGGTGACCAATGGTGGACGAAGAGTGGGCAACGAACTGTATCTCGACTTCCCCCACCGGACATGCCAGCACCCAGGGGCCCGTGAAATGCTGTGAAACATCCTCACGTCGGTGTATGTCAGTGTTATCGTACTGACAGTGTTTTTAGTGACTGTCGTAATGTTGGACCCACATTGTTAAGTTGCACAAGTTAAGTCCTTTAGTTGTTTAGTTGGTGCCTGTTTTTTTCATACTTGTGTTTAACCATCATATATGACTGCAGCGAAATTGATCAACATATATGCATGTTTTTCTTAGTTAAGATAGAGGCATCATTTCAAATTGTGCTATGTAGTGGCATATTGATGCTCTTTTGCTTTTGACTGCAAGGGAAGCTGGGCAACTTCGCAAAATCCATCTAATCAATCTGTTACCGGGAGGCTTCCTTCGTGCGTGCATGTGTTTGCATATATTCGGTGCACATCTAACGCTCTTCTATTTTGTCCATTCACTACTGAACTCGGTGTGTCATTGCTTCATTCATCAGGTTATTATGCGGATGCGCTCTGCAGGTTCTCGGTTGTCTGATGAAGAGATTTTGCTGAAGCATCGTCACGTACGTGTGAGAAATAGATTTCACTTTTCTGGAATCTGTCTTCTTCCGATATCCTGGTTAGAGAGCGTCCCAAGCATTCGTACATGGTCCGTTGCTAACACTTGGTCAGCTGGTTGTGGTCCACGAGCTTGACCCAACTGCCTTTCACATCCTTCACTCTGTTTCTGCTGTTATTGACTTTCTAACTAAGTAGTGCGCTTTGCTTCGCTGTGCCAGTAAATACATAAGAGCATCAATATGGCAAAAAGAGCACAATGCGACTAGAGGGTATCTGGGGCCGGGCCATAATCATAACAGAAAAACTTGCACCATGATGAGAGTCGGTTTCGATTTGTATGGTACACTCCTTTTTATTTAGTCTATTACTGTGTTCCCTCTCTATTCTTTTGTAGAAAACAAATACATGGGCCGGAAGACAATAAGCACCATGGGGTGCTTTTAGGGGGCCATGGTTTTAGTCTGTGGGTCGTGTCCCTTCAGGTAGTACGTTGCAGCAGTAGCCACATTTAGTTAATTCCTCACTAGATGGCGTTGTTTATATGCCCTTGTAAAGAACTTCCCGAGTTGACGTTAGTGATTTTCGTATAGTTGACGATTTCGTATAGTTAACGGATGGACGTTTCGCCCCACTCATCATCATTCACTCCGTGGATGTGCGGTGAATTTTAAGGAGGGGGGGGGGGGCAGAGTTTTTTCCGGGGAAGTTCTAACATGTTCATTTTCAGTCAGGGGATCATAAGTACGTTCCTCTAGGTGAAGTTTGGTTGTCTTTAAGGTGCATGTTCTTGCCAGCTAAGGTTTATTATGTTTCAAGTTGCCAGTTTAACTAACCTTGCGAAATTTGCAGGCGATTGCTTCACCCGGTTGATCATTTCCTAACTGTACATGCCTGCAATTGTTTATGCAATGAAGATAAATGCTGTGAATACCTTTTCTTAACGCTGTTCATCAGTGTGTAGTGTGGTACAACTTGAGAGGGCCGTATGAGGCCCGCGCACATAAGTGAAGTATGGCCACCGGTCGCCCGTGTCTAAATAAGTCATATTCATGCAATCTATGACATTCTCTTAAAAAAGGGTGGGTGGTCCGGTTATTGAGTTTTTGACAACAGGAGTACATGCGCATGAGGGCTGACTTGTGTGCAATCGCCTTTGAGGAAGAAATGCCGTTTACTGGCGTCCGTCAGTCTAGTCGAGGGCGAATATATGTTTAATGGCCTTATTAGTGAAACATCTTGGTTTTAAGAAGTATTGAGGATTGTGTTTATTTCCTATTATACACTGCCCTGCACACTCGTAGTTGATAAATGTGGAGCAATATAAGAAAAACCTTGTGCAAGTACTATTAGCCATCGAACATTTCAGTACTTTTTATTTCCTTTGGATAAGGCATATGGTTGCAAACACATGACTTCTTCAATTGAGAGCATGTAACAGTATACAATATGTTCATTCTAATTCATAGTACCACCACATGCGGTCTTTGCTCAGTAAAGTGCGAGTTGCAATATAACTTTCATATAGGACCTGACTACACGCGCAGGTTTCTGAACAGATCGTTTGCCAAGGGACTTGAACTGCTGTGTTCGTTTACATTATTTGTTCTAAATTTGGCGGTTACTGCAATACATAAAACGTAGATTGTGCGTTACGTTTTTTTAGCGTTTTCTGGTGCTCGGCCAGTCGAGTGCTTCTCTGCTGCCTTGACTAAAGCCTGATGGGGCACCCAGCGTTGCAGAGCAACGCTATGTGCCCATATATAATTCATAAAATAGATTGATAGACATTGGAATGACATACGCAACATGCTCACAAGATGGAAATGCAAACAAAGCAGAAGATAAAGGCTTCAAGAGATGAATATTCAACACTGCATGTTGGTGGAGTGTTTCAGAAAAATGGTCTTACCTTCATGGAGAGAAGGAGGAAGGGGGGGGGGGAACTTGGACAAGACTATTTGCCAAAATGTCAGTTTAGGCACAATATTTTTTATCCCATGTGCCCCTTGTGTGGAAAAGTCCGTTTCTCCAGCTGTTGTTCAGTGTACTAATTGTACATTTTTGGTGGGCGAGCGTTGAACTTGACATGCAGATGCGATCTCGCCAGTTTTGAAATTTCTGCCGTGATGGTCTGGTATTCAAAAATGATTGCTTGTAAAGCAGAAAAAAATTCTTTTTGGACTGGGCATACCAGAAATACTCCGATATGGTGGGCCATCTTTGATGTCAGGCGAATCTTTTACACCTGCTGAAATTATCGAACTGAGCACCCTGGTTTTGAGAGCATGATGTTTATTGGTTTGAGAGTTGATGTTTATTCAGGTATTAGTAAGGATCTGAAGTTCGTAAGAATACAACGTCAATGGTGTGCATAGTAGTTGAGAAGCAGATGAGATGTTGGAAGTAATGTTTTATGTGCTGAAATGCCCCAGAATGTTTCGAGCCCTTTGTCGAATGCCCCGGAAAAGCCCTGGCAAAGGTAAGCTTCACCTCTCTCACTTACTGGATGTTGCCAATCAGGGGCACCGCCATCGGAGGGGTAGTTGCTCCTCTACTATTGCCATATACCTGCCTTCCCTTGCCCCCACCCAATGAAAACATGCTGAAAACACAGAATAAGCTCGCAACTACTTGTCCCTCCCCCCCTCCACTCGAATGCACTCGCTTGAAGTTGGTCCCCCACCCATGCAATAAACAATTATCCTCTTGTCACCTCTGTAACCATTTAACCGTAATTGTTTGTTCGCGTAACGTGACAAGAATTTTAGTTTAGTCCTGAGCAACGAAGCCCCCCCCCCCCTTTCCCCAATAATCAAGACAGTGACGCCGCCCTCGAAGAAAACGGAAGACTAACCCCCGTATTATAGAACACCCCTTCAATCAACGCCCAACTTCACTTGAGAAAGCCGATGGGAGCGCCATCTTTAGGCAAGGCAAGTCGCTGCATATCGGGGATAATTTGCTGCTATTCTTGAGTAACACAGTGTCATTTTCAGCCGAGCAGCAGTTCAGTGCTCAACTCGGTCAAGTGAAGGGTGAGAGTCGAGTCGAGGAGCGTTTGTGAATACGGGGGTGAGTTCTACGCTCGACCACCAAACATGTACAATTAGTACACTGAACAACAGCTGGAGAAACGGACTTTTCCACACAAGGGGCACATGTGATAAAAAATATTGTGCCTAAACTGACATTTTGGCAAATAGTCTTGTCCAAGTCCCCCCCCCCCCCCCTTCCTCCTTCTCTCCATGAAGGTAAGACCATTTTTCTGAAACACTCCACCAACATGCAGTGTTGAATATTCATCTCTTGAAGCCTTTATCTTCTGCTTTGTTTGCATTTCCATCTTGTGAGCATGTTGCGTATGCCATTCCAATGTCTATCAATCTATTTTATGAATTATATATGGGCACACAGCGTTGCTCTGCAACGCTGGGTGCCCCATCAGGCTTTAGTCAAAACAGCAGAGAAGCACTCGACTGGCCGAGCACCAGAAAACACTAAGAAAACGTAACGCACAATCTACGTTTTATGTATTGCAGTAACCGCCAAATTTAGAACAAATAATGTAAACGAACACAGCAGTTCAAGTCCCTTGGCAAACGATCTGTTCAGAAACCTGCGCGTGTAGTCAGGTCCTATATGAAAGCTATATTGCAACTCGCACTTTACTGAGCAAAGACCGCATGTGGTGGTACTATGAATTAGAATGAACATATTGTATACTGTTACATGCTCTCAATTGAAGAAGTCATGTGTTTGCAACCATATGCCTTATCCAAAGGAAATAAAAAGTACTGAAATGTTCGATGGCTAATAGTACTTGCACAAGGTTTTTCTTATATTGCTCCACATTTATCAACTACGAGTGTGCAGGGCAGTGTATAATAGGAAATAAACACAATCCTCAATACTTCTTAAAACCAAGATGTTTCACTAATAAGGCCATTAAACATATATTCGCCCTCGACTAGACTGACGGACGCCAGTAAACGGCATTTCTTCCTCAAAGGCGATTGCACACAAGTCAGCCCTCATGCGCATGTACTCCTGTTGTCAAAAGCTCAATAACCGGACCACCCGCCCTTTTTTAAGAGAATGTCATAGATTGCATGAATATGACTTATTTAGACACGGGCGACCGGTGGCCATACTTCACTTATGTGCGCGGGCCTCATACGGCCCTCTCAAGTTGTACCACACTACACACTGATGAACAGCGTTAAGAAAAGGTATTCACAGCATTTATCTTCATTCCATAAACAATTGCAGGCATGTACAGTTAGGAAATGATCAACCGGGTGAAGCAATCGCCTGCAAATTTCGCAAGGTTAGTTAAACTGGCAACTTGAAACATAATAAACCTTAGCTGGCAAGAACATGCGCCTTAAAGACAACCAAACTTCACCTAGAGGAACGTACTTATGATCCCCTGACTGAAAATGAACATGTTAGAACTTCCCCGGAAAAAACTCTGCCCCCCCCCCCTCCTTAAAATTCGCCGCACATCCACGGAGTGAATGATGATGAGTGGGGCGAAACGTCCATCCGTTAACTATACGAAATCGTCAACTATACGAAAATCACTAACGTCAACTCGGGAAGTTCTTTACAAGGGCATATAAACAACGCCATCTAGTGAGGAATTAACTAAATGTGGCTACTGCTGCAACGTACTACCTGAAGGGACACGACCCACAGACTAAAACCATGGCCCCCTAAAAGCACCCCATGGTGCTTATTGTCTTCCGGCCCATGTATTTGTTTTCTACAAAAGAATAGAGAGGGAACACAGTAATAGACTAAATAAAAAGGAGTGTACCATACAAATCGAAACCGACTCTCATCATGGTGCAAGTTTTTCTGTTATGATTATGGCCCGGCCCCAGATACCCTCTAGTCGCATTGTGCTCTTTTTGCCATATTGATGCTCTTATGTATTTACTGGCACAGCGAAGCAAAGCGCACTACTTAGTTAGAAAGTCAATAACAGCAGAAACAGAGTGAAGGATGTGAAAGGCAGTTGGGTCAAGCTCGTGGACCACAACCAGCTGACCAAGTGTTAGCAACGGACCATGTACGAATGCTTGGGACGCTCTCTAACCAGGATATCGGAAGAAGACAGATTCCAGAAAAGTGAAATCTATTTCTCACACGTACGTGACGATGCTTCAGCGAAATCTCTTCATCAGACAACCGAGAACCTGCAGAGCGCATCCGCATAATAACCTGATGAATGAAGCAATGACACACCGAGTTCAGTAGTGAATGGACAAAATAGAAGAGCGTTAGATGTGCACCGAATATATGCAAACACATGCACGCACGAAGGAAGCCTCCCGGTAACAGATTGATTAGATGGATTTTGCGAAGTTGCCCAGCTTCCCTTGCAGTCAAAAGCAAAAGAGCATCAATATGCCACTACATAGCACAATTTGAAATGATGCCTCTATCTTAACTAAGAAAAACATGCATATATGTTGATCAATTTCGCTGCAGTCATATATGATGGTTAAACACAAGTATGAAAAAAACAGGCACCAACTAAACAACTAAAGGACTTAACTTGTGCAACTTAACAATGTGGGTCCAACATTACGACAGTCACTAAAAACACTGTCAGTACGATAACACTGACATACACCGACGTGAGGATGTTTCACAGCATTTCACGGGCCCCTGGGTGCTGGCATGTCCGGTGGGGGAAGTCGAGATACAGTTCGTTGCCCACTCTTCGTCCACCATTGGTCACCGCGCAGTGATGAGCAGCAACACACAAGGAAGTCCCTTAACGAAAATAAGGCAAACGGGCAGGCGATATTGCTGCGTTGTGCTGCATGACGCATTCCCCAGAAGGAAAGCAACAGGCAGGAGTCCAAAGATGACTCGTTGTGGACGAATGGATGGCATGGCCACAGGTTTCCACAGATAATCCACCGGGTGATCATGAAGGTCGACAGGCTGTAAGGATGCCAAGAATTCTTGTTTATATGTTGTGAACATAAACAATGCCCGCGTGGTAACGCAAGATCACAAAGCACAAACTTTGACACAATGCCGAGTTTCTGTTTGCCTAACCTACCAGCTGCCCAGGAATGAATGAAATAAAGGCATTTTTTGTGTAAGCGGTAAAGCATCGGGCGTGATATTCGGAACTTGGTGTTGGAATACCACGGACAGAAACGGACTATTTGCGTGCTTTGATTCGCATCTTTTGTCTTATTAAAATAGAAAATAAACGAAGGAGTTGTCCCCGTTACTTTGACACGGCTACCCCGTTTCACTTGATTGTCAAAAATAAAGACTGCAGTGTCTTCTATGCTTTCTTTGAGCTGAATATTCAGTTTATTCGGTTGCCTCTAACAGAGAAATGAGCACATGGAAACAATTCCTTTTTGTTCAATCGAAGTGCAAAGCTCGCCTTACCGTAGAGTTATCAGCCGAGGTTAACACACGAGATTTTATTAGTAATTAGCCGTCTCGAGCCCAATTCGCGTGCCATCCTCAGGTGAAATTGTTCCACACACGTCACCTTCCCACAAGTGGCGCTTGCTAACACTTCCAGGGATTGGACACATGGACACCCAAGTCGACAGGGACACTCATCCAAGTTCGATCGGTACTGCGTTAGACGTGTACTTTGAAGGTTGTGGGGTCAGATCCGAAAAATGGAATGGGCGCTTTTTCGTTCACTTTAGATCCTTTTAATTTAAAATTTCCCCTGCGGTGGAGCAAATAACTTCTATGCTTTCCTTGATTGATATGTAAGGTTTAACGTCCCAAAACCACCATAGGATTATGAGAGACGCCGTAGTGGAGGGCTCCGGAAATTTTCATCACCTGGGGTTTTTTTAACGTGCACACAAGTCTGAGCCATGGGCCTGCAACATTTCTGCTGCCATCAGAGATGCAGCCGCCGCAGCCGGGATTCGAACCCACGACCTGCGGGTCAGCAGACGAGTAGCTTAGCCACTATAGACGACCGCGGCGGGGCTCTATGCTTTCTTTGATAAGTTGTCTGTTCATTTATTAGTAAAGTAGACATAAAACAAGTTCACAGCGGACACTACTAAAAACGAAATATCTTTAGCAACAGTAACTATTTTCAGCCTTTGGAAACTCAACGTACACAATTTAACAGTTTAAATTCAGTTCCACGTCAAGGTCTATGTTCTATAAGCATGTCTCCAGGTGCACCAGTGTGCTCAACTTGGACGACATTGTTCAGTGGTTAAATTTACAGTTAAATGTATTTCGTATCAGAAGTTGCACTCATAGAACACTCAAGGCAGTGATTGTTTCCAGCACATGCAGTCTTCAGAATCTAATCTTGCAAAAAAATTGGCAGATCCCACGTATAGTGGGAATCGATTATATGCGAAGCACGAATGAGCAAGGTTGATATGACACTTAAAAATCAGCACAACGTTACAAAGTGGAGGTCAATTATGCCGTAAAAGACTACCGTGTCATGATTATCATATTTAGATGTGTCACGTTATACCAAAATTAGTATATGTGGAGCTATTTCGTCATTCATTGACGTCATATAACACCAAATCTGGTATATGTGGAGCTAGCGAAAGTGCCGCTAGCGCATCATAAAGGGCCCAATATACTACAACGTAACGTTGACGCGCGCGAATACTGGTAACATAGACGCTACGTTAGCAAAACGCGAGCACTCTATAGTCTGACGGCAGGCGCGACTGGCGCGACCAGCGTCCGTCGGCGCGGCCCGACGAGCGTGCCGACGGTCGCTGGTCGCGCTTCACGATGTGAAAGCTGCACCGAGAATGGTTCGAAATAGTGGGCGCAATGAAGACTACAAACTAAAATGTAGACACCAACATAAAGGCGCCCTGCGTGCGTCTTTTCTTTCGTCGTCTTTGCGTCTACTATTTCGAATCTTTCTCGGTGCCGCTTTCACGCCGCGAAGCTTGAGCAACCTACCCATTGGCGTGAGCAGGGCTCCCCTTTAGGGCGCGAAGGGTGGAGGCGCCCAGTTGTTCACTTTCACGCTGGTAACAAATTTCGAAAGCATGTGCACGTGTTTGTATACCTGTGCCTGCTCTTCATGCATATCTACCATACAAGTCCTTCAGATAATGCGAGTGAGTCTGGTGAAGAATTACTTGATCAGATCGACACGTATCAAAATTCTTATATGGTTTTGTTGAGCAAGGGTACCCTGATGCCAATGCAATTTCCTTGCAAAAGTTTCACTGACAACGGTTCGAAATAGTAGGCGCCAGGACAATGAACGGGAAGGGAGAGACACCCGAGGCACTTCCCTTTTCGCGTGTGTCTCCCATTTAGTCTTCTTCGCGCCTACTATTTCGAATCATTCTTGGTGCCGCTTTAACGCCGGGAAGGTAAAACAACGCATACTCGTAGGCGCGCACAAGCTTCCACTTTCAGGGGGGGGTGGGGGGGGGGGCTCGAAGGTTTGTTGTGTTGCAACTCCTACCCCTTCTACAACTGCAAACCCTCCCCCCCCCCCCTTTTTTTTTTAAAGTGACCAGGGAGGCAGCCACCCCGTTGCCACCCACTCCTCAGTGCGCGCGCTTATGAACCTACTCATACCACATTGCCGAAAGTGTCTGGCTTGCGCAGACTACGAAATTCCCCCTACTCTCCTTTAACATGATCTGCTAAGGTAGGATTTGATCAGCCCAAATGCTGCCGAATCTTTATTTACATTAAGGATCACCATTGCTCTGCGATATGCAAACACAGCTTGCGAAAGCAGTCACCAGAAAATCTCATTGTCCATTTCACCGCCAAGTAGGGGGATCTAATACTCGCATGAAGAATGTCCGAAGTATGCAGAGAAAGTTGTCCGCTGGATGCACCCGACGCATAGGTTGGCAAGCTAGAAGGAAAAGGAGCCACCCGTTTATTGCGAACACCTGTTTTATCAATGTGCACTAGTTTGGCGATAGATGCCGGTATCTAGTTTTTAAACCAAGTTTATTATACCACTACGTGACAGTGAGATCAATAGTGGACGCTGTTACACATTGAAAGAAAGGAAGCTTCCAGATATATTGAGTATATAACGAACTGAATACGATTCAAAGGCAGATGCAATCGCAACATCAGTAATTGATTCATTATAAAGTTATAAGCAATGTTGTGTTTGGAAGTGCAGTAGATTGGCAATGCTCAGTCAAGAAAATGAAATAATCGCTACTACAATGGAAATTTTCTGCCAGCTTCAATTTCTCTTTTACCCGATTGAAAAGAACTGGGCCACCAGTAATGTTTTCAGCGTTGCAGAACAGACTCGCAAGGACAAATGTGATGTATCGTAATCAACGGCCTTTCTTAATGTTCAATGGAAACAAAACACGCCGTTGTGGTATTCACAATTGTTCGAGATAACCTTGTTATGTCGCTTCAAATTGAGCTGCTTAAGACAGGGGTGACTAACGCAAGCGGTCATGCCGAAATTACCCGAACATGAAACGTATTAAAAACGGCGGAAACGCAACTGTGCGTTACCTGGACCTAAATTTCTGCTTTGATTTCGTGAGAACCTTACTCTTATTTCTTAGGGATTCAAACGTGGTAGCAGGATTCTCTAGCATATCGGCTGGTATACCAGATTGCTCGAAATGACTACGTTATGTCGAGACCAATCAGATCTAGAAAGATAATCTTGACTCCGACCTAGGTGTTGAAGTCGTAATGACAACACGACCCGAACTGACGACTGGAAACGAATGTGTGCGGTACTTCACCTAAATTGTGCCGTTCGAGAGAGAGAGAGAAAATTTAATGCGGAAAGGCAGGGAGGGTGCCGTTCGAAAGAACTATTAGTTCGTATAGGCTTATGCAGTCATCTCGGATCTTCAAGCCCATGGGAACGCAGAGGGAACTTGCAGGTATTTTTAACGCTGTCTTCTGGGGAAATTCGTCTTAAATGGCTAGCAATTAAGGGGTAGATGGCGTACAAGTTTCCGGGTGATTGTCCCTTGCGAGTGTCAGGTGCGAAGATTGGCAACTTGGAAGGAAAGTGAGGCATCTTAACATTGATCGATCGATGTATACTGAAGCCTCAACGTAACGAACTCTGATATAACGAAGTAAAATGAATATAATCTAGCAATAAGGTTATGATTATACCTTTATAATAACTCTTCGTTTATAACAAACTTAATTTGAGGCAAGATGCAACTTTGTTTAATGAGGTTTGAGTTTACAATCCGCCTGGTTTTTGAAGACATCGATATTTCTTGTTACATAATGACTGCCATGTGCAACTGCTAGATAGCTGCACAATTCACAAGAAATGCAGAGTGATGCAAGTGCTCACATCAAAATCGGACCAATTAGGCACAAACTGAGCACTGAAAAAGAATGCGTGCATTGCTTAGCCCTACATTGTCGCATTTAAATTTTTGGGCACTACTCTTGTAAAAGTACAGAAAACAGAGTTTGGTAAGAATAATGGAAAGCCCAAAAGCACACAGCAAACAACTGCTTAAAAAAAGGAGATGAATGCTGACTGTTTATTGGTGCATGGTCTTTGACAAACGCATATATTGTTTGTCACAGAAACAAACGCTTGAAATAACCGAAGCGTATTGCATGAAGAGATGTGCGAATAACTAATGAGTAAGCCACTGAAAGAAATACTCAAAAATTCATTTTTGGGTGCTAGTTGATGGTCTTGCGCCTTCTGCAACATAAAGTAGGTATTGTTTTGGTCTCTTCTTTTTAGTCACTGTTGGCGAGTTTTAGAAACATCTTGCATGCACGCTCTGTTAACCTGTGTGTGTACTTTTCACCAATGAACAAACTTGAGCATCTGTTAGTTTGCCTTCCCTTGCATATATTTACTCAATGTGGATTTACTTACGCAAGCCACCGTAGAGAGCAAATGCAGTGGTTGACCAATGTTAAAGCCCCACCAGGCAGAAACACTGTCTCCCGAGGGATGATTTACTGGGAACGTCTTCAGTGGAGCAATGGCTGGGCGAAATACACGGAGCTCTGGGATCATCCATTGCATGCACCAGTTGCAGAGCTGCAAGGTAAAGCTGGCAAGACTTAGCGCACTTGTTTTACCAATATACACAGCGTACTCAAGGCGGTTATAGGCTGCCCATAACCCTTTTCGGCACATCGTCCTCATTTAGAGACCACTTTTCGTGCACTACCATTTGCAAGGAAACGACCAAAAATTTCAGCTAACCGTGAAGTAAGCATTTCTGGGGCCTGAAGTTCCTTTATATCAGTTACGTTTAAAATATGTTGCTGCATATACGAATGATTTATTCAAAACAAAACGATTGTGTGGCAAAACATTTGATACGGGTGTTTCGGCAGGAATCGTATTTTTTTTTTTTATCTTTTTGTAAATGCCTACTGCCACCAAACTATTCTATGTAATTTGGTCGTTTGTTTATTTCACTTTACAAAAATAGTAAAATATAGTAAATTTCGTGCATTCATAGTTAGTCAATGATGTGTCTTGCAAAGTCGTAATCGAATGGTGGGCTTTGTACATTAGTAAACCGAACATGAAGTGGCTTCACTAAACAAAGACTGGAAGCCCGGGATAACAGGTTTACTATGTGAACTCAAGTTTGGCAGTAGTAGGAAACTACGGCGAATGGCAATACAACGAACATGCCCAGTACTTTCCTCCATTTCGTGGGCTCACCTGAAAAGTTCGCGCTGCTAACGAATCTTTCAGCAAGGGCTGCTGCTTCAGCGAACCTTCACGGATCACTGGCGGAGCCTCTCCTTAATGGTTGGCAGCTTTGCAGTCTCGGTGTTGTCACCCCTTTGCAAAACTGCATCGACATGTCTCGTCATTACCAAGTGGAAATATTCAACACATATAAGGTTCTATTTTCCAAAATCAAGGCAAGATGACGTGCATGTTGGACAGAGCTCTTATTTAGATTAAGTGGAGTTCGCAGTGTGCATGTAAGCCTGCGTCCACGCAGATTTCGGCACTTTTTGTTTCGACAGTCTGCCCCTAGGCATTTCTTTATTTCAAAGTATACAGGTTTGCTTCGTGTATACAGTCAAGTATAGAACAGTGGTACTTGGCTTCCACCAAAATGCAGCTACCGTGGTTTTAGTCCTATAGTTCTGATCGGCACAACACCGTAGCTGCCATGTCATTGGCTCCGAACGCAGTAAATGACATGACAATGACGCCGGGAAAACGATGCATGAGTTTCGGGCTTTAAAGAAGGTAACAAGCATCTAAGGACTCTTGGGGCACGCCGCCCCTTCCCCTCAAAAAACGTCGCCGCCACGAGCCGACCAACTTCCTCGCATCCATGACAGAGTGACCTCCAGAAACACTGAGAAGGAAAGCGTGAGTCACCCCCTAGTTGCGTCACGTGTGACGGATGGTTCTCGAAACGTCTCGCCCTTTACGGTTAGAAACGTCTAGAACCTAGCGAGACGTAATTAAGCGAGCAGCGGAAAGAGGTAATGAGTAGAAGAAGGAAGAGTTTGCGCTTATGTGCGTAAAGTTGTTCCGCCGTCGGGCGAAGGCTTTTGTCCTCAGTGACAAAGCAGTTGATAGGAAATGGTTTTCCACCTGAGGGGTGAAGTTGTGCTACAAGCAGAAGAAAAGTGTGTGTCTACCACTAGTGAGCGAAGACGTGTTCTGCAGTCGCAGTGCGTGAGAAGCCGACGTGTTACCGGCTAATAAGTTTGGTGCTTGGAGTGCGGACATTTGAAGACGTGATGTTTTCTGGAAGAGAAACTTCAAACTTCAGGGGCAGCGGATCTACAAGAGAGCTGGACTTTGAGTGAGTGATTCCTGGAATAGTATCGTTCAAACTTTGTTCCAAGAACTTTGGACTGAATAAGTTGGTGAACTTTTTAGTCTTCATTTGTCTGGTTGTTTAATGCATGAGCTTGTATTGTAGCGCGTGTTTGTGCCCGTTGCTTTGGATGTATCTGATTGTACTTTGTAGTCCGATGTTCGTGTGGTTGTTACATAATGCACTGGACTATTTCCGAGTGTGCATATGTGTGCATTGTTGATTTGCTGTATTTGAGAATATATTTTTGTTTGTTATCGACTCTCTGCTCTGAATAATTTTTCGGACCACAGCCGGCTTTCGCTGGCACGCCAAATAGGACCACATCAAAATTGTCCATGCTTTCGTGGTGCAGTTTGGGGGGGGGGGGGGGCGATACTTAAGCACTTGGAATCGGCCCAGCGATTGATTACCTAATTAACGGGACTATTGATATCTGAAAGGGGCTATGGCACTGGCATCAAATTTGTGGTTTTCAGCAAAATAAAATAGAGGATCTATTGTGCCTGTCAATATCAGGGTGTAAAAGGATGTATTGGTGCAAAAGAAACCCTGGAGTTGCCGGCTGGAATTCTCTGTCAGTTCTCATTAATACTCTGTCTAACAAAGTTTAAGAAAGAATTAACGAAGATAATTTTTTTTTCACAAAACCTGCCATACCGATGATAGGTTGCTGTTACCTCGACTAATTGTATGTCGCTCGTCTTCTCTTGTAATGAGCACATATACATCGCTGTAGCAGAAAATTAAACAGTTGCAAGCTCTGAGCTCTATGTTTACTCTATGCTCGTCCTCGTTCCATAAGTTGTGAAACGATAAAATCACGCTACAGCAATTAGCACAACGTTCAGTCGAAGCGCACTCTAACGCTATGAAAACCTTCCTGGTTAGTAACTGTACGATTTATTTGTGTACTAGCGTTTAGCCAGGAAAGAGCACTAATGCAAAACTTGCGCATGCTTCAGCCAGTGTATTTACTGAGAACAGAAGCATGTAGCACTAGAAAGAAAGACAAAACTACAGTAAGCACCCTGTCTGTCGATATATCAATGTAACTTGAATACTGTCTGTTCCCGTATTCATTACCAGCAGCCCAGTTACATGCCGTCAGGCAGTTATCGATCACCTAATGCTCTCAAATAAATAGGTTTTCTTAACGTGCCGTCTATATCGAAACACATGAGTTCTTCCCGAACAAAATAAGTTCACCTGCCTCTGCTGCAATTATAACCGCAACACCCGCGCCTTAGCTCGTATCAGCGCAACGCCGCAGCTTCCAAGCCCCTATGGCGAGTGTTGGGTATGCGGTCATATTCTGGCATGCCTATATGGTAACCTTTTCACAGAACCATGGCACAGACTAAATCAGCTAGAAGCAGTTTTTTTTACGTTCTCAAAAGTATTCGTGGAGATAGGAGAAAGGGCTTACTCGAGGAATTACCTCGAGAATGCTCATCAGGCAATTTTCTGCCGAAGTGGCACATGGTGTGTTGTAAAGACAGGGAGAAGTCAATGAACTTATTAATCTTTTGAGTTTCAACATACACGCTCGGACGCAAGTGGTGTTTTGCCGGTTCGTGGATCTAGTGGTCAAGAAAGAGCATAATAGAGGAACACCAAGCAGAGCTCTAGCTGTTATGTATTATAGTTAAAAGACTGCGCCCACAAACACTGACATAAGAATCAGAACACCAAGGCCGATTGCAATGCTGCCCGACGAAAAACTTGTCTACTTCCCCGTCTTTTCTTATTCCTTATTTTCTGCGTAAGACTGCAGCCAACCACGCCTGTGAAGGCACGGCTTTATTCGATGGGTCCACAAGTGAGCCACATCCTAGCTACAATGTCAAAAGTATCGCTTGCTCGCTAAATGCATACGACCGAAAACAAATCGCACACAAATCTTGAATATGTGATTTTTTGTAAAAAATAATGATGGGCTGTCTTATTTTTAAATCATTACTCGTTAGAATCAATTTCTATACCTCGTTAAACAAAGTCAATGTCTCTCCGAAAATAAAATATCGAATGCATTGAAAATTGTTTGACAATTTTGCTTATCCAGGAAGTTGGTCATCATTCGTGCGTAAATAGTGTTCAATAAAAACTCGTCAAAATTAAATAAGAAAGAAAGGGGAACCTTAAAGACTTCTCTTTGTTAGTCACAACATCAGAACTAACTCACAAGAGACATGGAAATTATAGAGGATGTTATTTATAATATCTATAATATAAATCTGGAAAGAGTGGACGAAAAGAACTTGTGGCTGGTAGGGATTGAACCCGCAGCCCTCAAATAACGTGTAAGATGTTCCACCAAATGAGATACTGCGGAAAGCATCATCTCGTTAACTTTATGGAACAGATATATGCATACAAACCTGAGAGCGTTCTGCAACATCCTCCCAGGGGGGCCAAGATGACTCGCACACTTCGATGAAGTCTGGACCCCTCCAGGTTGCTCCGATCCAAATTATTATTCAACACGCAACACCGGTTGGCTGTTTTGTCATTGCAGCACCCACAATAGAAAGTTTCTTCCCATTTTCAACTCTACGAATCCGTCAGTGACGTCATCATAATCGGCTTTTGGTGCAACCTGTACACAGGCTACCTGGTGGGTTTTACTCGCTCCGTTACGACATGCGTCTGCTTTGTGCTCAGTCTGACCACACTTGAAGCATTTTACAACCGTGGGGCTCGTAAAGCTAGTTCGACAGCTGTTAGCACGATGACCCACTCGGTTGCACAGAAAACATCGTGGAACACTCTCCGGTGCACGCTTCTTTCTTTTCTTCGGGAACCGTTTTTTTTTTCAAGTCTTCGGGACACTTCTTCTTGACCTTGGCCTAATTTGTGCCACCTTGCGCTAAGAATTGATCAGCCAATTCAAGCATGTCTTCAAGTGACTTAGCTCTCTTTCGAGTACAGTGACAGGCTTGGGTGGCAACTGGTGAAAAATTGCTCTCTAATGTAGAGCTCTCTAAACTCATCGTACTCCTGTGCTGTCCCTGAAAGTTCGATCCATCTGTCGAAATAAAGGCTAAGTCGGGCTGCGCACTGCGTACTGCGTAGCCATCTCGCCATCATCTGACTTCCCTGTCCGAAATCTGTCCCTGAAACCTTCGACAGAAAATCGACATCGCTTCAGTAAAAGCAGCCTTAACCCTTGTATAGTTGGCTGCATCGGTCGGCGTCAGCCTACCGTACACAGTGAGCGCTTCGCCACTCAAGCAAGTACTCAAAGCAGTTGCCCATTGATGTTCCGGCCAATTCTGGCTCCTTGCAATCGTCACGAATCTGTGAAGGTACGCGTCAAGGTCGTCCTTCCTTTCATCGAACGCTACGAGCAGCTTGCTTGAGCTCAAGCGGAATCCGTGATCTTCCCGTTCGCTGCTTTCAACTCTCGCTTGGACGGGAGTTTCACTTAGCTGTTGCAAACGGAGCCGCTCGAGTTCTATCTCATGCTGCCGCTGCCGTTTCCAATGGGCCATCTCCACCTCTCTCTCTTCTTTCAGCTGTCGCTCCTTTGCCTCTGTTTCTTCTCTCGCCCTTTCAGCTGGAAGCTTTTCTCTCTCCAGCTCCAACTTGAATTGCTGCTGTCTTTCTCTCAGCTGTCACTCCTTTGCCTCTCTTTCTTCTTTCGCCCTTTCAGCGGCCAGCCTTTTTCTCTCCAACTCAGCTGCTTTTTCTTCATTGGCCCACTCAGCTGCCAACCTCTCTCTCTCCAACACAGCTACTTTTTCTTCCTTGGTCCTCTGAGCTGCCAACTTTTCTTTTTACAGCTCAGCGGCCTTTTCTTCTTTGGCCCTCGCTCTTTCTTTTTTTTCCTTCTGGGTGACCCACTTCCGCAGTTCGGCGCCAGAAAGACCCATTTTCTCACCAAGAGCTACTAACTTCTCCAGATCCATGCTGCCTCTCAAATAAAATTTTAGCTGCGTGCACAATATATCTGCCAACTCAGTCTATCAAAACACTCTCTGCACACTCGTTAACGAGAACACTGAGCAACACACAAAAATTGTTCCGATAGCACTATCAACGACTCGAGGCTCTTTCTCACTCCTTTGGACACACTGTGCACCGAAAGGGTCCTGTCGCAGATGCCACATTAATTGTCACAGATACCGTTAATTAGGGAGGCGATCGCCGGGCTAATTCTAAGGACCGAAGTATCGGCCCCCCGAACTGAACCACGGAAGCGTGGACAATTTAGAAGGGGTCCTATTTAGAAGGGGCGACAGCCGGCGTGCGCGCCAGCGGACGGCGGCTGTCGCCCGAAGAACAAGTCAGAGCCGAGAGTTGATAAACAAAACAAAATTATATTCTCAAATTCTCAAATATGGCAGATCAAACGATACACAACTATGCACACTCGACAATAGTTGATTAGGATACGTCACCAATCCAACAACGTATTACACAGTACAATCAGCCACACTCGAACACAACAATATGCGCTACAATGCAATCACTTGCATCGAACAACGAAGACGCTAAAGTCTAAAAAGTTCAAAAACTTATTCACTCCAAAGTCCTTGGAACATAAGTCTGAATGATACTCTTCCGAGAATCACTCACTCAAAGTCCAGCGCTGTTGTCGTTCCGCTGCCCCCGAAGTTTCTCTTCCAGGAAACCTCGCGTCTTCAATTGGCCGCTCTCAAAGCACCAAACTTCTTCACCTGTAACTCGTCGGCTCCCACGCGCAGAAGTTGCAACGCGTCTTAGCTCACTGGCGGTAGACACACTCTTCTGCTTGTAGCCCGAGTCTTCACCCATCAGGTGGAAATCATCTTCATCTCATCCTTTGGCACTGAGGACAAAAGACTTCACCGACACGGCGGAAAGACCATACGCACACTGGCGCAAAATTCCTTCCTCTCCTGATCTTCCTTCTCCGCTTCTCGCTTAAATACCTTCCACGCTAGATTCCAGAAACTTCTCATCGTTTCGTCGGCGCGATGCACAGCCAAGGCTGGGGAAAGAGCGAAACGTTTCGAGGGCCGCCCGTGATTCGTGACGCAACTCTGCATCACCCCGCCCCTTTCCTTCGAGAACCTTCCAGGGCTTGCTGGGCCGCCGATGTGAGGAGGTCGGTCGGCGAGACTACGCTTTCGAGGGGGGAGAGACGGCGCACCCGGGAGTGTTTGGATGCTTGTTTTCTTCTTTATCGTTGACCTTGAGGCTTCTTCCTGGCGCTTGGTCGCCAGAATTGACATGGCTGCATTGCGAACATAAGTGACCGTCCCTAACGTGTAAATCATGACATGCATGTGATGTAAGTCATGACTACACGCCACGCTCCTGGTGCGCCCGTGCTCTTTTCGCTAGCTTCATATTGTAACGGATATAACAACCTCACAACCGGGACGTCCTATTTACAAGGTTTAATAAGGGCGAACTTGTGCCCAAAGCCAAAAGAACTACACAGTAGCTGGGAGAAAGCAGCGAACGCTCGTCGTCCTCTTCTTCTCCTCTTTTCTTTGCCGCTGCTCGGTAGCAGCTCGTGCACAGGCTGGGCCGGCTCGTGCCTTCCGGCGGGCTTCATGAGTCGTAGCGATGCCGTCAGCGTTCCTCTTTTAACAACGTCTGCGTTGTACTGCGCCTTAGCAATTCCTCGTGGCATTATCCCCCCTCTCAAGCGGCATCGCCCCGATGCTTGCGATGAGGCTGTTCAGTACTTTTTTTTTTTTTTTGTGTGTACAAGTTTGTAAAAATGAGGTTGCAGTACGTCAAGGGATTGGGGTGGCTAGGTTTGGAATCGGTCGTAGTACGGTTTCATCCGTACAATGTGTACACGCTCCGTGGGATTGCGTCGCCTCGGATGCAGGTGGCCTGCAGGCTTGACTTCGTAGACGAGGTCATTGTGTCGCTGTACGATCTCGTAGGGGCCAAAATACCGGGAAATGAGTTTTTCGGAGAGGCCTCGTCGTCGTACTGGAGTCCATATCCACACTTTGTCGCCAACGTCATATCGCGTGTCAAGTCTTCCTCGGTTGTAGCGGTCGGCATCGATGCGGTGTTGGTGGCGTATTCGGTATCTTGCTAACTGGCGGGCTTCTTCCGCTCTTTGTAGAAAGTCGTCAAGATCGGGGGGGTAGTCATCTTGGTCTATTGGTAACATAGCATCGAGTGTTGTGGTAACAGCACGACCGTAAACTAGTTCAAATGGGGTGATTTTGGTGGTCTCTTGCACAGCCGTATTGTAGGCGAAAGTGACGTATGGTAAAATTTCGTCCCACTTTTTGTGCTCGACATCCACATACATGGATATCATGTCCGCTAGAGTTCTGTTAAGGCGTTCGGTCAGGCCATTGCATTGAGGATGATATGCAGTGGTTTTCCTATGAACAGTGTGAGTCATGTTGAGCAGGCACTTCAAAAGTTGCGCCGTGAAAGCCGTTCCGCGATCGGTGATTACAACCGTTGGAGCGCCATGTCGCAGGACTATTTTGTGTACGAAGAATTGGGCCACTTCTGCTGCCGTTCCTCGTTCCAAAGAGTCTGTTTCGGCGTATCTAGTTAAATAATCAGTGGCCACAACGATCCATTTCTTGCCGAGTAAAGATGTCGGGAAGGGTCCAAGGAGGTCCATTCCAACTTGGCGGAAAGGCGCTTTCGGTGGATCTATAGGTTGTAGAAGGCCCGCTGGTTTAGAACTTGGTGTTTTTCGTCTTTGGCACTCGCGGCATGTTTTGACGTAGTGTTGCACTGAAGCTAGTAGCTTGGGCCAATAATAATGGAGACTGATCCTTGCAAGCGTTCGCGTCACACCCAAATGTCCAGATGTGGGCTCATCGTGACACGCTCGAAGTATTTCTTGTCGCATAGTTGCTGGAACGACAAGCAGGAACTTTTCGCGGTTGGGCTTGAAGTTTCTCTTGTAGAGAACGTTTCCTCGGAGGCAGAACGATGCGAGGCTTCGAGAAAATATACGGGGTACTTGTACGTCAATTCCTTGCAGGTGTTCGATAAGCGGGAGTAATTCTTTGTCGGTACGTTGGAGTTCGGCTATTTGAGTGGTCTCGACAATTCCTACGAACGGAAAGTCGTCTTCTTCTGATGGTGGTGTGTCTGTAGGAGCCCGTGACAAACAGTCGGCATCGGTATGTTTTTTGCCAGATCGGTATACCACGGTTATATCGTATTCTTGCAGTCTGAGGCTCCACCTTGCTAGTCGTCCGGATGGTTCCTTTATGTTCGCCAGCCAGCAAAGCGCATGGTGATCGCTGACTGCCTTGAATGGTCTACCATATAGGTACGGCCGAAATTTACTGATGGCCCAGATGACGGCAAGGCATTCTTTTTCCGTGGCCGAATAGTTTGTCTCTGCTTTTGTTAGAGTCCGACTGGCATAAGCTATCACTTTTTCTTCACCTTTCTGCCACTGTATTAGAACGCATCCAAGGCCGATGTTACTGGCATCTGTGTGTATTTCCGTGTCGGCTGTCTCATCAAAGTGAGAAAGAATCGGGGGGTTTTCTAACCTCTTTCTCAATTCGTTGAAGGCGCTTTGTTGCTCGTTTTGCCACTGGAAAGGCACATCTTCTTTCGTAAGTCTCGTTAAGGGTTCTGCGATCTTTGAAAAATTTCTCACAAATCGTCTATAGTACGCACATAGACCTAGAAATCTCCGTACTGACTTTTTGTCTGTTGGCACCGGAAACCTTGCGACGGCGGTCGTCTTATCAGGATCAGGGCGAACACCTTGGGCGCTGACGACATGCCCAAGAAAACGAAGCTCTTCGAAACCTAATCGGCACTTCTCTGGCTTGATTGTCAAATCTGCCGAACGGATTGCCTCTAACACTGACCGAAGGCGCTTGATGTGCTCCTCAAATGTAGCCGCGAAGATGACCACGTCGTCTAGGTACACTAGGCAACACTGCCACTTCAATCCGGAAAGCACAGTGTCCATCATGCGTTGGAACGTTGCCGGCGCACAACAGAGACCAAACGGGAGAGCCTTAAATTCGTAAAGTCCGTCCGGGGTAACAAAAGCAGTCTTTTCGCGATCACGTTCATCAACCTCGATTTGCCAGTATCCACTTTTCAGATCTAGTGATGAGAAGAACTTGGCACACCGAAGTCGATCTAACGTGTCGTCGATGCGTGGAAGGGGATATACATCCCGTTTAGTCACAGCATTCAGTTTCCTGTAGTCGACACAAAACCGTAGCGTGTTATCCTTCTTCTTGACAAGCACCACGGGAGATGACCACGGGCTGTTAGAAGGCTGGATAACATCATCTTCAAGCATTTCTCGTACCTGCTTCTTGATGACTTCCCTTTCCTTAGGGGAAACACGATACGGGTGCCGGCATACCGGCCTGGTTGTCTCGTCCGTTATGATCCTGTGTTTTGTAATGCTCGTGCGCCGTACCTTTGAACTGTTGGAGAAACAGCTGCCAAATTCCCGCACGAGGTCGTATAGCTGTTGACGTTGAATCTCTGAAAGATTAGGATTTACGTATATTGTGTCGCAGGCATCAGATGGAAGTTTCACATTCGGTGACGTCGTTTCAAGACTGCATATTTCTGTCACTTCACAGAACTCATGAAGAAACGCTATTGCCGTCCCTTTTGCGATGTGCTGGAATTCGTTACCGAAATTCGTCAAGAGGATGTCTGTGCACCCGTTTCGCAGCTGGATAATCCCTCGTGCCACACAAACGCCTCTTTTCAAGAAAACATCCACGTTGCTCTCCGCCACACCCTCGTAGTCGCTGAATGCATCATTATGCACGAGAACCATTATACTGCTCCGTGGCGGTACAGTCACATCATCGTCGACGACGCGCAGTGGAGTGGTACATCGTTCATCTGATCGTGCTACCTTTAAAGCTTGCTCCGTCGAAAAGGACACGCTCGACCTCTGTAAATTGATAATCGCACTATTAGCTTGTAGGAAATCCATTCCCAGTATCACTTCCTTCGAGCACACAGGTAGGACGACAAAGTCACCGACGTAAGTGAAGCCCCGTATCATGACCCTTGCGGTACATCGGCCGGAAGGGGTTATGAGGTGACCACCTGCAGTACGTACTTGAGGTCCACCCCATTCGGTCAGAACTTTCTTGAGTCGCTTCGCTAATTCGTAACTTATCACAGAATAATCCGCACCAGTATCGATCAAAGCATTGAGCTCTAGTCCGTCAATCACCAACGGCAAGTCTGAAGTAATTTTCTCTGTACTGCACTCCTTTACCTGGAAACAGTCGTCGTTATCAGGCTCGTACCGCAGTGGAGGATCTTCATATCCCAAGTCGCCAGCGGCCTCGCCTCCACAGGTCGCCCTCTTCAGTTTCCCGGATTTGGGCTAGGCGAACGCTGCCTAGACGTGCTTGGGAAGGGACGTGGGCTAGACGAGCGGTAGCGCATAGGGGATGGTGAGCGTGGTTGATGACGACGAGGCGGGTCAAATTCCCGACGTGAGCATAGGTATTCTTCAATCTCGGAAGGTCTTTCGCCGTTTCGCGGACACGGTGCATTGATGGCGAATCCCCTAAGACCAGCTTGACGATATCGGCAGAATCGGTACAGGTGGCCAGCCTCTCCACAGTGGAAACACAAGGGCCTACGTGTGGCATCTCGCCACACATCGCTCTTCCGTGGCATCATCTCTCTCGCACGAGGTGGAGTGCGTGTTGCCTCTACGATTTCAGGCGGGCTGCGCATTGTCTGCACATAAGTACTTGGTGTCTCGATCGGCGAACAGTGCGGAGTAGGTCGCCTGAGCACCTCGGAGTACGTTACCGCCCGTCGTGTCGCTGGCACATCACTCCGCGGCTCCCGCATGGCCTGTCGAATTTCATCTCGGACAACTTCAGCAAGAGACAGCTCGGGGGTGACATCAGGTGACTGCAGTTTCCTTAATTCTTCCCTGACAACAGACCGGACGAGCTCGCGCAATGTGTCAAGATTATCCACGACGCCTGCTGAGTAGACTCCTGCGGATGCACCGGCTACGTCGCGGTTGTACTGTCGGGCTCTCTGCTGAAGCGTCGTTTCGATGGTTGTTGCTTCCGACCGAAACTCAGCAACAGTACGGGGCGGATTGCGGATGAGTCCCGCGAACAATTCTTGCTTTACCCCGTGCATGAGGTGGCGCACCTTCTTGTCTTCCGTCATGCCAGGATCAGCTCGCTTGAAAAGGCGGGACATGTCTTCGATGTACATCGCGACAGTTTCGTTCGTTCGTTGAATCCGTGTGCGGAGAGCTGCTTCCGCCCTTTCCCGGCGATCACTGTTGGCGAACGTACTCAGTAGCTGCCGCCGAAACTCTTGCCACGACGTCAGAGATGCCTCGTGGTTTTCGTACCACACTCGTGCAGAGTCTTCCAACGCAATGTAGACGTTACGCAGCTTGCCTTCCTCGTTCCACTGATTTAGATTTCCCACTCTCTCGAAATGCTCTAACCAGTCTTCGGCGTCCTCGTATGGGTCACCATGAAACACCTTTGGAATGACCGGTTGGCTTACGATGAGTTGTGCCGGCGTAACTTGGCTCGTCATGGTGGTGGCGGCGCTTGTCTCCGTCACCGATGCCCTTGATACAGAAGGGAGTGGCCCAAATTCTGGCAACTCTCCTCGGATACGGCGGCTGACTCGTTGGTGCACCGGTGTAAGCTCCACTGGTTGCGGCTGGTCAGTGCTTGGACTTCGCTCTTGCGTGGGGCTCGGAATCATGTACCCAGGCTCCTCCACCAGAAAATGTAACGGATATAACAACCTCACAACCGGGACGTCCTATTTACAAGGTTTAATAAGGGCGAACTTGTGCCCAAAGCCAAAAGAACTACACAGTAGCTGGGAGAAAGCAGCGAACGCTCGTCGTCCTCTTCTTCTCCTCTTTTCTTTGCCGCTGCTCGGTAGCAGCTCGTGCACAGGCTGGGCCGGCTCGTGCCTTCCGGCGGGCTTCATGAGTCGTAGCGATGCCGTCAGCGTTCCTCTTTTAACAACGTCTGCGTTGTACTGCGCCTTAGCAATTCCTCGTGGCAATATATACCAAATCTGGTATTATGGGACGTGAATGGATATCGAAGATGCATGACTGGTGCAAACATGACAATCATGAGAAGCGTGTCATGTAACAACATGACTACCTGTCAGTCACGCTCATGATGCGCTCACGGTCGTTTCGCTCGCTTCACATACATTAAATTCAGTATTACGTGAATGAACGACGAACACGTGAATTCAGTGACGTGAATGAACGACGAACACAAATGCCAGGCGCAAACAGGATAATCATGACATGGGAGTCATGTTTACAGTTTTAATTAACGTCCGCCTTGTAACGTTGTGCTGATTTTAAAGCGACATATCAACCTTCCTCATTCGTGCTTCGCACATGATCGATTCCCACTGTACGTGGGATCTGCCGATTTTCTTTTTTTTTCATTTTCCGGATCAACCTCACTAATGTAAGCTTTTTGATAACGCTCACGCGTTTAGGTCACCCATGTTTGTTTTCACCATTCCTGGGTTGCTCTAAATTGTCAAACACCTGTAACACATACCCGCATACACACGGCACATACCAGCCTATGGGTTTGCGCCACTTTTTGGCGGAAAATGTTTCACCACGTACGCGACGGGATGGCCTAATAATCATGTCTTAGCCAGCGAATCGCATTCGCCAAACCATCTTATCCTCCTATAATAAACTTGTTTAAATAAGGGGGTGATAACGAGCGCATGGAGACGTAGTCGGATAGATAGATAGATAGATAGATAGATAGATAGATAGATAGATAGATAGATAGATAGATAGATAGATAGATAGATAGATAGATAGATAGATAGATAGATAGATAGATAGATAGCCTCCAAGCTCTTTATAACCTATGCGTGTGAACCGTCGAATCTCAGGGGTCATGCCCTGTCGATAAGGTCATTTTTTTACGCCGGATGACCAAGAAATGAAGAAGGTATGTTCATAAGTTCATAACAATGCGCATTTGCCACTAATACATCGCTAATAGAGTAGCACCACCGATATATAAACCAAACGCTACCACGTGTTAAGAAAAAAGGGACAAGACAATATATTAAATGCGTAGCATTTCTTAGCAAACTTCGGCGACCTTGAGCGTATCTATCTATCTATCTATCTATCTATCTATCTATCTATCTATCTATCTATCTATCTATCTATCTATCTATCTATCTATCTATCTATCTATCTATCTATCTATCTATCTATCTATCTATCTATCTATCTATCTATCTATCTAGCCGCCTATTGTGTGAGGAGCATATTCACCAGTCCTATCATGAAAATCAAGACATATAAGTCATTAATATCATGATTTACATTTCATAGTCTTGCTGCTCTTGCGATGGTTTTGTTCACATGACATGTTGCAAAACTGGTGTGGTATGACATGATTGCATGGCGAACACAAGTGAAAGACCCTAACATGAAAATCATGACGTGTCTGCCATGTAACAACATGGCTACATGCCACGCTCATGATGCGCTCTCGGCCATTACGCTAGCGTCACTTATACCAAATTTGCTATTGCGGGACGTGAATGGATGACGAAGGTATGAGACTAGTGCAAACATGATAAACAAGAGATGCGTGTCATATAACAAGACTACATGCTACGCTCATGATGCGCTCGCGGCCGTTTCACTAGCTTCACATGTACCAAATTCGGTACTACGTGACGCGAATGGACGACATTGGTAAATGACACATTTAAACATGATAATCACACATGCGTGTCATGTAACGAAATGAGTACATCCTACACTCATGATGCGCTCGCGGCCGTTTCGTAGTTTTACATATACCATTACACGTATGTATTACGTGACGTCAATGGATGACGAAGGTACGTGACTGGTGCAAACATGATAATCATGAGATTCGTGTCATGTAAGAACATTACGTCATGCCACAGTCAAGGCGTTTCCACAGTCAAGGCGTTCGTTTCCTCGCGTCACTCCGGCGTTGCCACGCCAGGCGCCGGTATTGCCAGATACTAGCAGGTGTGCGCCGCGCTGCGTTGCTTTGACGCGTGCGCGTTTCAGCGCGTCCGGCGTCCCTCCGTCTCGAAAAGAGGCAGAATCAGTGATGTCTGGGTATAGTGTCTAGAATATATTCTAGGTACTGTATTCTGGGTAACGCATCGGCACGAAATGCAGCATGTTGCAGTTCGTGCCGGTTGCCGTCAGGCGACGCCGACGGACGCTGGTCGCGCCTGTCACGCTTGGCATCAGAGTGCTCCCGTTTTGCTAACGTAGCGTTGCTGTGCCCAGCGTGCGCACACGTCAAAGTTACGTTGGAGTGTATTGGGCCTTTCATGAAGCAGTCGAGGCCGTTTCGCTAGCTCCACATATACCAAATTTTGTGTTACGTGACGTCAATGGATGACGAAGGTATATGACTGGTGCAAACATGATAATCATGACACGCGTGCCATGTAAGAGAATAACAACATACCACTCTCATAGAGCGCTCACGGCCGTTTCGCTAGCTCCACATATAGTAAATTTCGCATCACGTGACGTGAATAGATGACGAAGGTAAACGACACATCCAAACAGGATAATCATGACACGGAAGTCATGTACGGCATAATTTACCTCCACCTCGTAACATGGTGGTGATTTGAAAGTGACATATCAACCTTTCTCATTCGTGCTTCACATATATCGATTCCCACTGTACATGGGATCTGCCAATTGTTTTTCTTACTGACGAAAATATTCTACTGACGGCAGCTGCTATTCGTGTACTTTGGCAAAGTTTACATAGTTCTCGTGTGATTTTCAGAGCCATAAGCACGTGCATGCGTAACCATGTTAATGCACGATTCTACAGCATTGAATTGTTGGAGTACACAATATTCAAAAGCACCTGAAATCTCTTTACAAGCTCTAAAATTCGAAATGAAGCTCTGGTTCATAGCGTGCTTCATAGCCCGAACAACCGAAAAGCAGGCCTCGAGTTCGCTTACTAGAATTCTGATCACAGTTTTACCTTGCACACAGGAAACAGCTGGTGCTATATACACTCAAGGCCTACCTGTGAAACGCGGTCTGCCTCCTGGCAATGCCGAAGCTGTTATTTAAAAGAAAAAAATAATGACCGACCAAAATAAAGAAAACACGCAATTGAAAAAGCAGGCTCACCGTGAACAGTGCCACTGAGAGGCCAGAAGTGCTCGCCACTGCGTTGACTCGGCTGAACATTGCGGTTTGAAGTGAGACTGGTGTACACTAACAAGCTTGCGCCACACGCCTTAAACCTAAGGTATAGCAGGTAAGTGAACATTCCATCGTATTGTGATCGGAGCGGATCAGGAGGCGGGGTAAGATGAGCTTTCGCTGCGATCGGTTTGTCACTGCAGGACGCCTCCTGTAACGAAACATCATTCGCCGATTTCTCATTCAAGCCAATGCAAGGCCCACGAATGCGTTTATTACTATCACATGTGACCTTCGGATTACCGCGTCCGATGCTCTACCAATTCAGCCACAGCGTCCGTCATTACGCATTTCCTTAATAGGCATATGCGCGTTGGTAGAAAGAACATCGGATGCGTTATTCTAAAGTCGCAGGTTGGGTGCCTGCCCTCGGCGAGTTATATCTTCGTCCGCAGTATTTTCTTCACAATTACATCATAATCACTACAAACGAGTTTCCTTTTACTTTCGTCGGTTTTCTAGTATATCAGTGCTAAATATTGCTGTGCGAATGAAAAAAAAAAATTGGCAGATCCCACGTACAGCGGGAATCAATGATATGCGAAGCACGAGTGAGGAAGGTTCATGTGTCACTTTAAAATCAGCACAACTTTACGAGACGGACGTAAATTATGCCGTAGATCACTTGCATGTAATGATTATCATGTATGGACGTGTGATTTACTTTCGCCGTCTATTGACGTCAAGTGATACCGAATTTGGTATATATCGAGCTAGTGAAACTGCCGTGAGCGCGCAATGAGCGTAGCATGTAGTCATGTTTTACAAGACATGCATATCAAGATTATCATGTTTGAACGTGTCATTTACCTTCTCCGTCCATTCACGTGACGTAATACTAATTTTGGTATATTTGAAACTAGCGAAACGGCCGCGAGCACGCTATGAGCGTAGCATGTAGTCACGTTTACAGGACACGCATATCAAGGTTATTGGACGTGTCATTTACTTTCGTCGCCTGTTCACGACACTTGATACCAAACTTGGTACTAAGAAGGTCCCGAAACGCCCGCGAGTTTATCATGAGCATGGTATGTTGTCATGTTCTAGCATGGTATGTTGTCATTTTCTTACATGACGCACATGTCATGATTATCATGTTTGCACCGGTCATATACCTTCGTCATTCATTGACGTCACGTAACAACAAAATTGGTATATGTGAAGCCAGCGAAACGACCGCCAGCGCACTATGAGTGTAGCATGTAGTCCTGTCATTACATGAAACACATTTCATGATTACAATGTTTCAACGTGTCCTTTAGCTTTGTCGTCAATTCGCGACAAGTAATAACAAATGTGGTATATGTGAAACTATAGCGAAACGGCCGCGAGTGAATCATGAGCATGGCATGTAGTCATGTTATTACATGACACGCATTGCATGATTATCATGCTTACACTAGTAACATACCTTTGTCATCTATCCCCGTCCCGTAATACCAAATTTGGTATATATGAAGCCAGCGAAACCACCGCGAGCGCCTCATTAGTGTGGCATGCAGTCATCCTCTTACATGACACGCATCTCATGATTATAATGTTTGCACCAGACGCATGCCTTCGTCATCCATTCACGTGGCGTAATACCAAATCTGGTATATGTGAGTCTAACGAAACCGCCGTGAGCGAATCATGAGTGTGGCAAGTAGTCATGTTGTTACGAGACACGCATGTCAAAATTTCATGTTAGGGTCTGTCGCTTGTGTACGCCATGCAGTCATGCCACACGATACCACTTTTTCAACATGTAAAGTGAACGAAACCACCTCAAGAGGAGCAAGACCATCATATGTAAATCATGACATGAATGTCATGATTTTTATGTTTTACTAGTCATTTATGCTCGTCAAACAATCATGTTATTCCAAACCAATTTGATATCAATACCATTATTGAAACGGCCAGAAGAGCTAAAAGTCGTGAGCGGGTAGATCTCGGGTTCTTCTTTTCTTCGAGCGATGATTGGGCTTGGTACACGTTCATAGAAAAATGAACTTTCGAGCATTCCCTGTCTTATATTATAATGAGGTGGGGTTAACAGTCAAATAATGCTAATATTTGCCATATCGACTATTCCGGATTAACTCCAGTTAATAAAGTTTCAGACACGCCACTCAGCTTGCCATGACCACGCAAACACATGCGGCAACTGATTGGCCAAGTACGGACATCAGCGAATCATCGCACAGCGACGCATACAGTTTTCCCGAGAGGAAAACAACGGTAAGTAGTCTTCATTTATCTGTGATCAATCACTATGGTTTCCTCAATCCTTCTTCAGTGACTGAGATATCTAACTTTAACTTCACCTGTTATGGAGCGTAGCTGTCCTCAAAAGAAGGTGGTTTTTTACTCATATATATGAGGACGCTGGGCGCACATTTTTGTTCAGCTTATATAGGTATATTGTTCCCCCAATATAGGTTAATTCAGACGGCATGCCTTACATATATTGTAGTATAATTTTACTGAACATTTCATTTTTCACATTGTCTTGAGCGTTTGTGTGGCGTTGTTATTTACAAACGGAAGACAGCGGTTGTTTTCGTTTGAAAAAAAAAAATGTGCTTGCCCTATAAAATAAACAGACATTTGTTCTAGCACTATCATGCACGTGATCCATCCATGAAAGCTCCCTGCTCAACTCTTACAGGTTATTATAGTTCTACATATGCAGGAACATGTGTGTATACGTAGGAAAGGCAATGCAGCGCAAAGCACCGTCAGCCATTAAGCTGTCAGGACTAGATTTATTGACGCTCTCACATTTCATGGTGAACAAAATGAGAAAAAAAATCACAGCATATCCACGGAGTGGATGATGATGAGTGGGACGAAGCGTCCGTCAGTCTTTCCGTCCACTCATCTGACTGCCCGTCTTTCTGTCTGTTCGGGTGTGTGTCTGTCTGTCGCAATAATATGACGTTTCATTGATTGATGTGTGGGCTTTAACGTCCCAAAACCTTCATATGATTATGAGAGACGCCGTAGTGGAGGACTGGAAATTTTGACCACCTGGGGTTCCTTTACGTGCACCCAAATCTGAGCACACAGGTCTACAGCATTTCCACCTCCATCGAAAATGCAGCCACCGCAACCGGGATTCGATGCCGCGACTTGCGGGTCAGCAGCCGAGTACCTTAGCCGCTAGACCGCCGAGGTAAGGTGTCGCAATAATATGAGTTGTAAAGCCGTATAGAAGAGCAATGGAACAAGCAGTTGTCAATGCGAATTGCGCAACGAGTGGGCCATCGCATTCTCCCACCCTTTGCAAAAGCTAGAGCTTGTCTACCTATAATGGGGCGGAACCACTGTAGGGGATTGTGGGGATTACAAAAGCTTCTGGCATAATTCTTCATCGTCGTCAGCCACAGCACAAAAAAGAATCCACAAAGCTCCTTGCGAGTGTGCAGCGGATACCACGCTTCTCCGAATAATGACGAAGGATCGCATAATTACTGTCAATTTTTTAAGACATTAACATTGATTCTAAATGAAAAACTGCAGAGGTATACATGAATTTTGTAGAGGAGTGGTTAGAGACAATATGCATGCCGCTAAATGCAAACAAAAGTGTAATGTTGATAGTTCCGTAAACAGATCATATCTCAATTACAAATTTTTTTAAAGAGCCTATTTCGTAAGTTGAGTCGCTCAAATGTTTGGGAATGACTTAAAATGATAAATTAAACTGGACTCCTCACACAGAGAGTATGGCATGTAAGGCACAATGTGTCTTAGCCATGATTCGTAGATTGACCTGCAAACGCTATAATTTACGTAGGGACACGCTGGTGATGATGTACAAAATGTACTGCATGCATCCCATACTAAAATTTGAGTGAGTGTTATTCTCAAGTGGCCCTGCTTATAAACTTAAGTCTTTGATCATCTTGGAGCATGAAGCCCTGCGAATATGTCTAGGGCTGCCTCAGTTGGTTGCATTGTTCTGTATCAGGAGGTGCGCTTACCAAGATTGTCTTGTCAATTCCGTATCCTGACGGTTCAGACATGTCTAAAATTTTAGAGCTATTCGTCAATACAATCACAATATGCATTCATCAACAACCCACACACTTTTTTATGACTGATTGGCCACGGTTTTTTACACCGCAAACTATTTTTGTTCATAGGCAATTATAAACAGACTAAACGAGAAAATTCGAAATGCACCAGCCGCAAATGTGCCAAATCAATATCTTACAATGAAATATCACAAAACTTTTCCCTATAAGCGTAAATTTCAATCACACGTGGTCTTAAATAGCCGCTTGCAAGATTATCTTGCACATGTGGAAGCAAATAATGTAATAGCCACTGATGCTTCAGTAATATAGAAAAAGGCAGGAGCAGGTATTTACTCTCCTTCTCTCGACTGGTGGTTTTCAGTAATGCTACCGAACAGCACACTTACATTTGGAGCTGAACGTTTTTGCAATTGTTCTAGCACCACATAAACTTACTTTGAACAACCGTACTGCTTTGATAATTACAGACTCCCTGTGCGTATGCACGTCACTTACACCATCATCTAAAACAGATACCTTACAGAAATTTTTTACGCTAGTTCCTCCACAGCTGAAGCTCTTAAAATTATTATAGGTACGTGGGCATTGCGGATTAGAGTTAAATTAAAGGGCGAACTCGTTAGCTCGAGTGGCATTAAATGGGCCAATACTTTCTGTCCTTCCGGTAGTGGCTAGTGTAACGGCGATAAGATATCAAAAATTTTCCCTTAGTGCTGATACCATAGAATCAGTAACGCCATGGACTGATTTTAGATATTTAAAATATCGATGAAATATCAATTGGTGCAATATAGACAGCTGGAAGTCATGCTAACTAGATTACAATGTCGTGTGCCCTCTTTTAATCTATATTCACACAGGGCTGGTCTGGTGATATGTCCCTTAAGCAGCTTTTGTTCAGATGTTGAATGGCCTACGTCATGGCTGTATCAAAAGAGTTGATATGTAATGTTTATAAAATAGGGTAGGCAGCACTGCAACCACTATTGACGTTTGACGAAGATTCGCGTCTATTTGAAAAGTAGTTCCGAGGCCAGGCGCAGCTCTGTGGTAAAGTGCTTCATTGCCGCGCCGAATGCTTGGGTTTGATTCCAGCTGAGACCCTGTTATTTCTTTTTTGAATTCATTGGGTCGACGCTACCGATGTCGGGTATTTCTTAACGCTCACGCGTTAAAATTTCCCATATATGTTCTCATGGTCCCTTGGTAGATACTAAGTATCAATTAGCTGTGGCACAAACCCGCCCGTGGGCCACTGTCTGACGGGAAGTGTTTGATGACGTACGCGACGGGATTGTGGCATTATTCATGTCTTGACCAGTGCGTCATATTCGTCAAACCATTTTACCCTTTCATGCTAATTTTGGTTCACGCCGAGTTAAGGGTCTGACCACGAGAGCACCCAAACGTAAGCAGATAGATAGATAGATAGATAGATAGATAGATAGATAGATAGATAGATAGATAGATAGATAGATAGATAGATAGATAGATAGATAGATAGATAGATAGATAGATAGATAGATAGATAGATAGATAGATAGATAGATAGATAGATAGATAGATAGATAGATAGATAGATAGATAGATAGATAGATAGATAGATAGATAGATAGATAGATAGATAGATAGATAGATAGATAGATAGATAGATAGATACGCTTAAAGACACCAAAGTTCTCTAAGACATGTTTCGCATTTAAAACGTCTACTTGTCCTCCCATTCGCTAATCTTGAGCTGCCCTTCACCATTGACAGTATACTCACCTTTGGCGCTTCGGTTCTGGACTACAGCCACAGGAATGCCTTTGATGCCGTTTGCAGTATTGTTCCTGAAACAAAACAAATTCGCCTCTAAATTTTTGTTTGACTTTTAATATAGTATCATTAATCAAATTCAAAACATCAATTTTAGACATGTTTGAAATTACTGTAATTTCCATTTAAGATATATACTATTCTGTGTGGTCGTAATGGCAAAAATTGAATCATTGAACTCTTTCTGTTTCGACGTTTGCTTTATCCTACTTTGTTTTTTATTATTATGTATCACTTGAAAGGCCTAAACTTTTATATCACCAATTTTTGGCCCATCCCCCTGAGTGGCCAAGAGTCATAGTGGAGGCATCATCATCATCATTATCGAAGGACTGCCTACTACACAATGATTAATGGCATAGTGGGTACCCTGCAAGTGTGCTTGCAGCAGCTACCCAAACAGTGTTAACAAAAAGGGCTCTGAAAGGCCGCTCTTCCAGCTTTCACTGTGGCTAGTGCTGGGCGTTCCACGCAGCCCTGGCTTCTTTCTTTTTTTTTTTATTATTATTATTTACAGATACTGCAATCACCTTTGGTGATTTTAGCAGGGTGGTACATGAAGTTAGTCATGAATAAATGGCAAGTACAATGACATATAATATATACAGGTTATACAATGTGTATAGGGCAAATACAAACTTCAACTGGCAATATCATACAATAAAAAATAGAAGACTACAATTATACAAGCATGTACAGTGGTATGTAATACGATTCAACAAATCAACTGGTTAGTGCACTTTCTAATTTCGAGGAAAACAATGCCAATGAGGGTGCTGAAACAATTGCATTAGTTAGTTTGTTCCACTCGACTATGGTGCGAGGAAAAAATGAATACTTAAAGCAATTATTGCGTGCTGTTTTTGTATGCAGATGAGAAAGAAGGACATAAGTTGTTAGAAATAAGTGAATACGCTACAGCAGTTTATAGCAGGTGGATCACAAGATAAGAACGTACAAACAACACATAAATTAAAATCGTGATTTAGTGTGAAAGCGCGCAGTCGGTCAACTAGGGCGAGCATCCCTTTGACAGGCAGAATGCGATTCACTCGCTAGTAATGGCAACGTTGCATAGGCTTCGTGCACCAATTCAGTGGACAGCAGCGCAAGTATTGCCAGTAAACTGCAGCGAACGCATTTTATTCGCCGACATATGCTCATACCGCACGCAACGAAGCGCCACTGCGTGTATTTGTACAAACGTCGCCGTCCACCTATCCACACTACCGCGAAGATGGTGCTGCCACCTATAGCCCGATCCAACCTCGAATACTTCTACGTTCTCTTACACAGCGCCTCTTTAGGATTAGGCTTTACAGCAAGCGTTTTTCAGCACGTGCCTCGGGGATTCTGTTGAGAAAGGAGTGGTGATGGGTGACACTCATTAGAGAGAGGAAAGCCCTGGTAACCTACATAAGGTGACGAGACAAGCAACACGGATGCCGCTGAAGTTGACGTAATCAGTTCAACTCACACTTGAAGCAGCACTGGATATATAAGCACCAGTGGTTCTATGACGCGCGGAATTGCGAGTTAATTCGCATTAATCGGAAACTTCGTGAAGACAGCCGATAATTTGAGAATCAGAGTAGGGGTAGATGTCCAGCAAAACGTAAACAGGTCAAAAGGCGTAAAATAGTAGCATATACAAAAAAGCGCTCAATTTTTTGTACGTACATTTGTATTTTTTAGTCTAGTTCTCTGTTACTTAGCATCTCATGGAGCATGAACGTATGAAATTACAACCCAAATGTGAAAAGTTAGTTTTTCAAACGAGTTTCATGCACATACTGATGTTTAGTTGGCGTAAGATTGGACTGGTTGTAGAAATACCGGCCGAATATAGACATCCACAAAACATATATCGTCAGCACGCCAAGCAGACTTGTTCGTGCTTTCCTGGCTAGTCGACTGTGCATGACTACTGTGTGCGTTGCAGATGAGAGCGACGATAAAAGACGGTGTCATCCACTCGCCCTATCCGGACGTGCACGTTCCATCGTGCTCGCTGTTTGCCCTCCTTGAAGAGCGCATGCTGAGAAGCGGAGACAAGGCGGCGATTGTAAGTTTGCCAAGATGAACCACCCTACTCTTTTTTTCTCGTGCACAAGGCACCTACCCAGAACAATAAAGTATGTCTCCATTGATCTAATAATTTTTTTCTACCATGGTATTTATTAAAGTACTTGGGCAATCATGACAAAATCAAGCGAACAAAAGTACAATCAAATCGCGAAAGTAAGCGTTCAAGTGTTACTCATAAACACTAAATGCCTAACACAACGCGTGTTCTTCACATGGAGAGTTTTTCACATTGTGTTATACAAACAAAAAAGGGGTGAGGTCAAACAGTTCTCTAAGACGCAGTACCAGTCCGGTCTAAAGTCTAGCTCGTCGTAAATGTTTTTCAGGTGGATAGCCATTTGAAGGAAGTGTGCGCTTGAAGAGGTGGTGGGCTCTACATTGCGGTCTTGCATTCGTGTCTTCCACAAGCTGTGCATACCCATGAGGAAAAACATATCATATGGTACTTCATCAAGCGCTGCTGGCAGAAGATAACGTATTGTGTGAGAATTAATGACAAAACGTTTTTTCAGTGCTCGCTGAAGGACATCCCAAAACAGTATGGCATCTTTGCAGCTAACAAAGCAATGTTCAATCGTTTCCGGCACATCACATAGACGGCAGTTAACAGACGGAATGAAAATACCTTTTCTTTCTAACCATGTGTTTACCGCCAATGTTTCAGAGTGGAGTTTATAGAAGAATGTTTTTGAATTCGGTGGAATGTACATTTTGCGCACTCGCTTCCACACATCGTGACCTGGAAGATTGGCGTAGATTAAACGGTACAATGGAGGTGGGAAGAGTGTACTCAGTAGGTCCTTATACAGCGCCTTGCGCGATACTGTGTACAGGTATTCTACAGAGAAGCGAGCTTTAAGGAACTGAACTGCGAGGTAAACCTCCTGCATGAATCCCCACAAGCATGGGCGTTTGGAAAAGTTGGATGAAACAATTAAATCTGGTAAGCAATCAACGAGTGTAACCTGCAAGAAGGAACGGATTACAGGATGGGAATTGTCTCGAAAAAAGAAGAATCGGGACACTATTTGCCATAGATAAAGGTGTTTTAGTCCTAACCCACCCTCACTAACTGGCTTGAATATATTATCACGACGCATGGGCTCAAAAGTCGAAGACCATATGAAAGTAGCGAAAATTCGATGAAAGCGTTGTATATAGAATCTTGCGCAATGAATAAGTTGCAATACATAGTAAAGTTTTGTTGCTAAGAAAGTATTGCAAGCTTCAGCTCTCCCGAATATCGAAAGTCTATAGGGACCAAATGTCTGGGCCTGTCGTTCAAGCTTAGGGACGCGTTCCTTCCAGTAATGCGCACTGAATCTATATGCATGCAATGGTACACCGAGGTATGTTGGAGGAGTTCTTGTCCAATTAATCCCTGCAAAGTGGTTCGGTGTGCTACCCCACAAGCCAAACCACAGTCCTAAACTTTTAGAGGCATTTAAACGAGCTCCTGATACTACGCCGAACTTTTCAATAGTATATACCACATTTTCGACACTTGGTTTATCTGTGCAAAAGAATGCGACATCGTCTGCATAAGCCAATACTTTAACCTCACTGCCTAATATTCTAAAGCCACGAATGCAACTCGACTGTATTTAATAAAAATACGCCTCGAGTGAGATATGGTGTACTCCATGTCTAAATTTACAATATAGTATAATTAAGCGTACTGTCAATTAATTTTCCTTTCTTGTGCCCAGTCTTGCAGGTACCTATAATGTGGACCCCGCATCAGCCTCCATCTTCCATACACTGTTTGTACCATCCTATTCTTAAAAGAAGCCTGACAATTTTTCAGACATGACCTTACAGTATTTCTCTTCTTTTTCGCTGCTGTCGTGATTGAATTTACATTTAAATGTTCACCTTGTCTCAAATGTTGTTGAGCGAAGTAGGCGGCCCCATGTTTTTTCACCGTCTACTTCCACTATATATATAAGACGAAGAAGTGCAGCTGCGCTATCCACTTCGGGAATTCCTTTTCTTATTCCTATCAATCAGTATCTGAAACAATCACGGATTTAAACTACTAAGCACTGTTCACCGTCATCGTCGTCGTCGTCGTCGTCATCGCTGTTGTTGTTGTTGTTGTTGAGTTGTTGTTGTTGTTGTTGTTGTTGTTGATGATGATGTTGTATTATTATTATTATTATTATTATTATTATTATTATTATTAGTAGTAGTAGTAGTAGTAGTAGTAGTAGTAGTAGTAGTAGTAGTAGTAGTAGTAGTAGTAGTAGTAGTAGTAGTAGTAGTAATGGTCATCGTCAGTACTGGTGGCAGTACGGACAGCAGTAGTTATAGTAGTAGCAGTAGTTGTTTATTAGCGTTTCCTTCTGTCCATCTGTTTAAAATATTAAATACTGGCATTGACCGAGAAGGAACATGCCGGTCACAAAGAGCTCAAAAATGCACACTCCACGATAACACACGAAGTCTCCTGCTCCCCTTCGTAACCGAGATCGCAATCAAAATCATCCAAGATAGGTGTCTCCGACTTTCTTCTAAAATTCATTAGTTATGAAGCGCGAGCCTCTCAGCCGAGGATGGAGCTATGATGTCCAGCTGATGTAGACGAGTTTGCTTCAACCCTGTTCCGATCAGCATTTCTCCGCATATTCTCTTGTACGTGCTTGCGGCTGAATTAGCGATAATCAACACTAGGTAAGCGGTACTCAGGCATGGAAATGTCTAGCACGTTCGGCCGCTTGCTATGAGTCCAACCCGAGATAGTAACAAACGTCCTGCTTGTTGCTGCTCTCATTGAAGAGGCATCCCTTACCTTAAGAACGGGGGGTTGTCGTATGGTGTCGAAATCTGCCGCCTCATGTTGCTCCTCACCCCGGAAAAACCTCGTATGGCGTATCCATGTATATAGTATTTTACGGATTGGTTTTAGTGTTGCCACGCTAGGCGGTTTATACTTTGTGTTTTGTATCTTTAACAACTAAGCGGACACTGGTACGGTAGACGCATACGCATGAATACGGTTATTTTGCTGCATACATTATTGGTCACGTCGTGATACGCAACAACTAGAAAACATCGGCTGGACAGCCCAAAATGGCTACTTCCAGGTGTCTCACGAAAAATAGCCCATAGCTTGGTCATGCATGATATAGTATAGCACTGTATAGCAAGGGCCGATAAAGGAAGCGTGGGTGAGGAGGAGTGATATCACGACGAGGAAGATGCAAAGGAGGAGAGCTTTCGTTTCCCGCCATGGACACCGAGCAAGCTGCATGCCCGGGTGCAACGCCAGCGTCACTGAACGTATCTTAGAACGGTGCTAGCCTGCACTCATTTGTTGCACATAGCGAGTCCAAGTAGCTGGCGGGAATGCCTGGCTATGTCACCAAAGGGCTGGTAAAGAACTGTATCCCACGTCCTATAGCTTTTGCGTTCAGTGCAACTGCACTTTTCTTTTTCCCTCTGTGCATGTGAGCGCTTCTTTGTGTAAGGTGTAAGGGGGGGGGGGGCGAGAAACTTTCGCTATTAGCATACGTTTCTTCAGCTATCTGCCTTCCAGTTGGTGCGTGGAGGGGCACGCGTGCCTAGTAAGTTTCGAATGCAGCGTTCATATAACTCGCTCGCAGGCGTCTCCTGCAATAAAAGTAGGCAGCTAAATTCGTTGATATCTAGTGTTGTTTACGAAACAACGTGTCTAAAGCATGGGGACCAAAAAGCACGAGCCACCCAACAAGCGCTGTTGTGTGGTATACTTGTTTCTTCGTTTTTATGCTTAAAGGAGCACTGACACAAAATTTCAAGGGCGGCATAATGAACGAGAAAGATTTATGTGGAGACATACACAGTACCTACGAGATATCAAGGGCAAATATACCCGATGACATATTTAGCATCAATCTTACAGCACGCGACTGAGCGAGATGCAGATTCGTCCACGAAACCAACATCAACGCAGGCACATCGTAAACAAACCTACATCACGAGTTTGGTTGGCTAGTTGCTAGCACGCGCGTTGTGCTTGCGCTACTTCTGGTTAGAAAGTTATAGTTTACCATGAACGTGATAGCGGAGGCGTTACGGTGCAGCAAACGTTCGTTCCTGGCAGCGTCTAATAGTTTATCGGAATAGTATTTACGTTGTTTACGTGCCCCAGTTGGGATGGTGGCACCGCCTATCGGATGTTTGAGAAGTAAGAGCAGTGAAAATAAAAAGAAAAAGAGAATGTCTGTCTGTGTCACCGCGCGAAGCGTTGTTACACGTTTATTCCAGAAATAATAAAAGTAAATAAGTATGAACCACGCACCAAACGCGAAAACATTTGTGTTGCCGATTTGTTTCCATCGATCTCGTAGTTAGGCCTAGACGCGTTCGAAATGGGAAGCTATCTCAAAAACTACGCCAACTGGTCCGCAATACTCGGTCGTCGAAGCTAACAGAAGGCAAGCGAAGCCACTTGAAACAGTCGTTTGCCGCTAACAAAGTAAATATTTCAACAATTACGCCAAGATCGCTTCGAAACGGGTGTCCAAGAGCACCGCCATGTTTTACGTTCAACGCTAACATGGTAACGTTAAATCTGAAAAATAGTGCGCATACGGTAATCTATTCGGGTACCGTACATATCTGCGCATGCGCACTTCGATCCCGCTGTCACGGTATGCCCGGTATCCCGGCAAGCCTGGTATACTATAACTGTCTATTTTCTCCTCCGTGCCTTCGGCTTCGCGTGCGCCGGCTGTGCTCTCTCTTGGTGCGACGACCGCCAACACCCTCTAGAAAGCGACCGCTGGCCTATGCTCTGGCACGCGACGCCTAAGTGACAGTTTTGCGTAGTCACGTGGTCACATGTGTTTACCTTGCCCCCTAACTGCTGCTGTATAGCTTGGTGCTCTCTGAAAATGAAACTGAGTATGGGCGGCACAAAACGTCTCTAAATAAATGAACACACCACGCACTCATACAAACGAGCTTTACAGGCGTGAAAAATTGCTCATAAGCTAGCTATTGCAACAAAGAAAAAAAAATTGCAAAATGTTTGCATCAGTGCTTTTTTAAGGCGCGCTGTACTTTATTTGTCGATATGAGCCAACCAGCCATCATGACGGTGCATCTAGGGCCGTTTATATAGCGCCAGCAACTTCAGGCGTTTCCTCTAACAAAACTCGTCTGGTGAAAAATGGCTTATATACTGCAAGCTCGGCCACATTTTGTAGTGTTGCTGATTTCTGGCGCCACGAGTTTGCGACAAGCAAAAAAAATATGGGGGCCTTGGAAAGAGCAAATCGGGTCGGCGTGTCCGCCTGCGTTGAAAATCCGGCAAAAAAACGGAGGCAGGGCACGTGTTCACCTTTTCGTTGGAGGTTATATTTCTTTTTTGTTGTTGTAGTTTTTGTAATCGAATTTCCGAAATGTTATATCTTGAAAACGCACTCTGTCGTTGTCAATTGTTGGAAAGAGCACTAAGGAATATGTGGGCGAAAAAGTGTTAAGGAAGAAAAAAGAAATATCTTTCCCCACAATGGCGAGGGAATGAATGTGACAGCAACAAACTAGAGTATTGTACGGAGTAAGGCTCTGCCATTTAGAAAGCACAGACCGTTGCAGCGAGCGAGTCGGTGTGTGTTGCCTATGGCTTGTAAACCTTCCAATGACAGTGTAACACGCAAAAAACTACTAGTAATTCGCTGATCCCCTTTAACGAGATGAAGTACAACACATGCGACCACATTCGTTTGGTCAAGGGGAACATTTTCTGTCGTATCCGCACAGCACGTAACAGCCCCCCCCCCCCCCCCTTTTCCCGTCACCTCGCCCTCTCCCTATTGAGAAAAAGGTAGACGCAGCTTCGCGTAACCATGCACCCACTGTTACCAATGGGAGAGCGCCCGGCGCCGCGTCAGAAAGCCACGTGGTGACACGCTCCGAGGCATTACATGTGTTCATGCTTTCGAATACATAGACTAGCTCGCTGGATTCCGTGCCGACCGGTTGTGCCCTCGTGATCTCCGATGACAGCGCACCTCTGGCCGACTGGATTAGCCCTACGCCATCTCCTGTCGCCGACAAGAGCTCTCGCAAGTGGTGCCCCGTCCTCGGACTCCTGTGACCGTGTTTCATCTTTCCTATCTCTCATATGTCGTCGCTCGCTGTCTTTGCGCATCTCTCTCTCTCTCTCTATCTCTCTCGCTCTATACTTTTAAACCTATCCTTTTAATTCCTCCTTACCCCCATCCCGTGTGAGCTACTGTTGAGGTGTCGCACGCCGATGGAGACAGTTACGGGGCTCACTTTTCTTTTCTTTTCCCTCTTATAACCACAATCTCGCATACATAAGTATTTCGTTTCTCGGAGATGGCCGGCTCGTTTCATCTTTGCTTGAGTGGCGTTCATCGGCAGCGCTCGCGTGCTATCACTCGCACATACAACGGCGCGTGGTGCGGTTTTACCAGTTAGCGCTTTACACGGAACCAGAAAAAAAAATCTCTCAAGATCTCATAGCGTCCCACATCTAGCTCATTCACGCTATCTGTTCCAATACTTGAATGTGCATATCCACGTATTGAAAGCAATCCACCGCCTTTCGCCATTTCCACTGGCTGGTCTGCAGCTCTACCGCGACAAAGCGGTCTCTCACGTCGAGCTGCTGCAGCGCTTCAGGTCCTGCGCGGCCGGCCTGCAGGCTTTCGGGCTCGGCAGGGGCGACCGAGTCTACACGCGCTTCTGCAGCTCCAGCGTCGACGGCCTGATTGCCTTGTGCGCCGTGATTTTCACCGGAGCCACGGTCATCATCGTCGGAGACTTCACGCAGGGTAAGTGAAGCGCACACATTGGATCGTATTCCATCAGCGAATGTTTCATTCGCTACAAGTTTGCGTAGCAATACTATAATCACGCTTGTGAGCTTACCACATACCAAGCCTCTCTCTGTATTCCTTTTTACAGCGAAAGCTGTTATAAGATCACAACTCGGGTCACGCGCAGTTGTCCGCCACCGCCGTTGGTGTGCACATCGCACGAAATTAGAAGAAAAAAAAACTGGCACCAATGGCACAATTGGGCTCGATCCCGGGTCGCCTGCATGCCTTCCCAGTATTCCATCACTTGCCTTAGACTGGCTTGATGTCGGAAAAGCAATCGCGTTAATGCAACTTATAAAGCGTTTTAAAACAGTGACAGGACAACCAGTCATCGCACAATGTAAATAGCGCATCGAGTGGGTCGTCCAATTCCAATGCTCCAACCCATTAAAAAAGGTTGTTGTTGTTCAGCTATTAACTGTGGCGCATACCCACTTCAGGCATAATTCTTCATCGTCGTCAGCCACTGCCTGGACAACTGGCACGAAATTCGTCCTTGCAAGTGTTTAGCGGATACCACGCTTCTCAGAAAAAATGACAAAAATAGCATAGCGAATGCCGGTCTACTGCCCCAAAGTTTTTATTATTAGTGCCGCAGTGGCTATCAAGCAATTGTGGTTGCAGCAGTTACCCAATGACTGTTGGAAAAGGCTCTGAAAGGCCGCTTTTCTAGCTTTTGCTGTGACTGTGCTGTGCCTTTCGCGCAGGCCTGGCGTTTTCTTTTTTAATCAGGACCCTAATAAAGTTCCTTGTCTGTCTGTCTCTAACGAACACAAATCATACTTGTAGTCATCGTCGTCGTCGTCGTCGTCGTAGTAGTAGTAGTAGTAGTAGTAGTAGTAGTAGTAGCAGTAGTAGTAGTAGTAGTAGTAGTAGTAATAGTAGTAGTAGTAGTAGTAGAAATAGTAGTAGTAGTAGTAGTAGTAGTAGTAGCAGTAGTAGTAGTAGAAGTAGTAGTAGTAGTAGTAACTTTTTTGTACTAGAAGGAATTAGGATGAAGTGGGTGGGGTCCGGGGCCCCACTGTCCTTTCGGCTCCCTGGGCCTGATCGAGCAGAGCAACTTGGCTCTCTCGATCCTTGGTCGCAAGCCAAACCTTCCACTGCCTCTCAGATGGGTTTCTACCTAATAAAGGTGAATTCATTTTGGGTGGCCTCAGTCTACACGTCCCGTTATGTGGACAAGAAATGCCCACTCCCAATACGACGGACATGTGTCCGGGTACTGCGTTGGGTGAATTTTGCTGAGAATTACTAGATTGGGGTACGTTTTTTGTTTGAACTGGCGCCAGTCTCTGACGTACCCGATGTCAAGTTTGGCGTGTGGTGGGCTGAATTTTCGTCTTTCTTTTCTTTGTGCCTCTACGATGTCGCGCGGGCTGACTGGAGGTTCTTCGAGTCACTATCGGCACTCGGATACTAATTCCACAAGCTTATACGTCGGCCCTCTCATTACTCTCTAGCCCTGCCTGCGCTGGACACCAAGTGACAGCGTGATATTGTTCAATATGTGTTCGTCAGATTTTAGCTGTAATTTTTGTTAGAACGCCGATCAGGTATTGACGGCATTATGACGTCGAGTCGGAGAAAAACAGGGCGTCTTGGGTCTTGTATTCGGCTTCTCATATGGCAAATTCTGCGGCTGCCTACTATGCCGTGCTAACTGAGACAGTTCGTATGGTTGCTTTGATTGTACTGGATTGATTTGTTGCTATGACAGTGTATTTGTCTTTGGGTATTTTGCACGCGTCTGTGCAGTACACGTCTCGACGGTGTCCGAACTGCCTTTGCAAAGTTCTGGCCCTGGCTTCTCGTCTGCTCTGATGATATTAGGGCGACGCTCCTTAAGCTGTGGGTCGTGCGTCCTCGATGTATGTAGTATAGCCAACGCTCGTTTAGTTTCAAATGCGAAGCATTTCTTAGCGAACTTCGGCGAGTTTGACCGTATCTATCTATCTACCCGCCTACGACTTTTAGCTCTTTTGGCCGTTTCAATAATGGGATTTGTACCAAAACTGGTATGGCATAACATGACTGTATGACGAACATAAGTGGCTAATTATAACATGAAAATCATGACATGTATATTATGAATGTCATGATTTACTTGTCAAGGTCTTGCTACTGTTACGGTGGCTTCGTTCATATGAAATATTACAAAACTGGTATGGTATGACCTGACTACATTTTGAGCATAAGTCCCACGCCCTCACGTGAAAATCATGACATGCATGTCATGAAAGTGATGACTACACGTCACGCTCATGGTGCGCTAGTGGTCGTTCCGCTAGCTTCACATATACCGAATTTGGTATAACGGGACGTGAATGAATGGCGAAGGTGTATGACTGGTGCAAACATCATATTCATGACATGCGTGTCATGTAAGCACACGACTACATGTTACGCTCACAGTGCACTCACGGCCGTTTTGCTAGCTTCACATGTATACCAAATTCGGTGTTACGGGACGTGAATGAATGACGAAGGTGTATGACTGGCGCAAACATGATAATGATGACATTCGTGTCACGTAAGAACACGACCACATACCATGCTCACGATGCATTCGCGGCCGTTTCGCTAGCTTCACATATGCCAAATTTGGTATTACGGGACGTAGATAGGCCACAAGGTAAATGGCGCGTCCAAACATGATAATCATGATACGCGTGTCATGTAAAACATGACTACATCCTACGCTCATAGAGCGTTCGTGGCCGTTTCGCTAGCGTCACATATACCAAGTTTGGTTTTCGCGTTTGACGACGAAGACGATTGCCAGACGCAAACATGATAATCATGACATGGAAATCATGTACGGCATAGTTTACGTCAGCCTCGTAACGTTGTGCTGATTTTAATGTGCCATATACAACATTCCTCATTCGTGCTTCACATATATTCAATTTCCACTGTATGTGGAATCTGCCAATTTTTTTAAATGCCTGCTATATGGCGGTACTTGTATATGATGAATATATGATGAAAAGATGCGAGGTGGCGGTATTTGGAATGTTCACTAGATGGACGCACGAATGGAGAGACATACAAACATACAGAAGGATGAACAGATGACAATTCAGACAGACACACAGAAAAACGCACGCACGGACGGACAGACAGGCAGACGGGCGGGCGGACAGATAGGCAGACGGACGGACACAGACAGACAGGTAGACAGACAGACGGACAGACAGGCAGATGGTCCGACGGACAGGCAGGTAGACAGACGTACAGACATACATACAGACAGACAGACAGACAGACAGACAGACAGACGGACAGACAGACGGACGATCAGACAAACGGACGAACAGACAGACATGCAGACGGACGAACGGACGGACAGACATACAGACAGACTGACGGGTGGACAGGCAGACAGACGGACGGATGGACAGACGAACGACAGATAGACAGACGAACGGACTGACGGACAAACGGACGGACGGAGAGACAAACAGATGCACAGACAGACAGATAGAATAAACAGACGTACGGACAGACAGGCAGATGAACGGACAGATGCACGGACAGAAAGCCAGACATACAGACAGACAAATGGACGAAGGGATAGACAGACAGACAGACAGACAGACATAGACAAACGGACGAAGGGACAGATGGAGAGACAGACAAGCGGATGGACGAACAGAAAGACGGATAGACAGTCAAACGGATGGATGAACAGACAGACAGGCAGATGGATGGAGAGACAGACAAGCGGATGGACGAACAGAAAGACGGATAGACAGTCAAACGGATGGATGAACAGACAGACAGGCAGATGGATGGAGAGGCAGACGGACGGACAGACAGACGGATGGACAGACGGACGGACAGACAGGCAGATGGACAGACAGGCAGACGGACGGACGGATGGACAGATAGACAGACGGACAGACAGGTAGATGGATGGACAGATGGACAGACATACGGACGGACGAACAGACAGACAGACAAACAGACGGATGGACAGACAGACAGGCAAACAGACGGATGGACAGACATACAGAAAAACGGACGGACGAACAGCCAGACGGATAGACGAACGGATGGACAGACAGACAGACAGACAGACAGACAGACAGGAGACAAATGGACGGACAGACAGGAAGACGGACGAAGGGACAGACAGACAGACGGACGGATGAACGGGCGGATATGGACGGATAAACAAACAGACAGACGTGCCCAGCGGACGAACGGACGGACGATTCGCGGTTTACCAATACAACACTCCGAAGCTTCACCCCACTCATCATCGTTCACTCCTTAAATATGCTGTGATTTGTCGACACTCATGTTTTTGGGAATGGGAGAAGCCATTATGTGTTCTCCTACCTCATGGGGTAGAAGAAGTGTCTTTTCTCCGCAGTATTGTGGCCTTAGAGGGCACCCTTGTTTTAGGTGCGAAGCTCCTTAGGGCGTGGGCTGTGCGTCCCCTGTAGCCTGTATGTAGCCACCTCTAGTTTAGTTCTTGCAGTGTTCACTAGATGGCGGTACCGTCCCCTGTATGTAGCCACCTCTAGTTTAGTTCTTGCAGTGTTCGCTAGATGGCGGTACCGTCTCCTGTATGTAGCCACCTCTCGTTTAGTTCTTGTAGTGTTTACTAGATAATGGTACTTGTAGCTGATGATGAAAAGATGCAAGATGTTATAAACTAGAAAGCGGTACTTGTAGTTGATGAAAGACGCGAGATCTTTTAAAATAGGAATGATGTCACATATGGCGCGTGTCATTGGTTGAAGGCAATCGTTCGATTTAGTGCGGCGACGCACGCTAGGGGGAGCGTTTTTGTAGTAAGGCTCTACCTTACCATGCTGTTTGAGCATTCACTGACGTTGCGTGCTCTTCAAATGTGTTATGGATACCCAGGTCTTCAAGTTTTCTGTGCTTGTATTGCGTGGCATGCAGTCCTAGGGCTGTTTTGTACGCTGTGCGTATTAAAGCATTTACCTGGTGGTCTCTGTGTTTGATAGTTTCTGGAATGGGAGGCCATAAGTCACGCGACCTACGACGAAAGCCTGCACTAGCCCGTTCGTTTCTTCTGCCAAACCTTCTTATTTATGGCCCCGCCGCGGTGGTCTAGTGGCTAAGGTACTCGGCTGCTGACCCGCAGGTCGCGGGTTTGAATCCCGGCTGCGGCGGCTGCATTTCCGATGGAGGCGGAAATGTTGTAGGCCCGTGTGCTCATATTTGGGTGCACGTTAAAGAACCCCAGGTGGTCGAAATTTCCGGAACCCTCCACTACGGCGTCTCTCATAATCATATGGTGGTTTTGGAACGTTAAACCCCACATATGAATCAATCTTATTTCTGGTGACTCGGTAGACCATGCGCGCTACACTTGTCGAGGTTTTCCTCAATTTGGCTAAGGTGTGACCGACGTTGCGTCGTCTTGAATCCACCGACCTAATATGCGCGGTATTTTCACTTCTTTTATAGGCCGGCCGTGTAGATGTAGCTCTATGTGTGATCGTTGCTGCTTTCTCGAATATGGGGCCCAGATCTGTATGAAGTCAGACTTTACTTGCGAGCAGTGCATTCCTGCGTCTGCGGTATATTTTTCAACTTAGAGATAGTGCTCTGCCGAAAATTCTGCTTCTTTCCGTATGGACCTTAATATGCCCAGATTTTAATACCATCAGCTTAAATTGCATGTCCTAAGTATTTTTTCCTTTAGCTTTATTGCAAGCTTTCTCAATCCTATATGTTAAAAAGTAGCAACGAACGTATCGAACCTTGCGGCGTCCCTCTGTTTGGTATGTCGAATGGCTCTTACCTAGTTAATGCCAAGCCTATTGTTGCCGTTATATAGCTTAGGAAAAAGCGAATGTGTTGATAAACCATTAGGAAAGAGCGAATGTGTTGATAAACTCGCTTTCCACATAGAATATTATTAAGTTATTCTAGGATTAGGCTATTTGATAATGTATCATAAGCTTCCTTTATGTCTCCAGCGCTATAGGAGCTCGTATTCTGTCTGATCGCTTGGTGGGCTTAGTGCGTCCGCCTCTAAAGGCCAACTCCGGCGATTTTTCAATCAATAAAATTCACTGGGTACGTTTCTTTGGACATTTTTGTCATTTATGCCAAATTACTGGCTTGAGAGATGCGCTGATTGTTTGCAAATTAATTTTAAGGATTGCCTAGAAAAGCTCACCTCGCTAGACAGAATTATTGGCAACACTGTTTGTGTGAAGTCATGTTTGGCATGTCAATGAAAGTGACGCAGCCTATGGCATCGCTACTTTAACGGCTAAAGCGCTCATTTTGCTGACCACAAGGTGACGGTGGCGGTTTTTGGCACGGGTATAGCACGGGAAAGCTCCCTTTCTTCCTAGGTGGTGTTTGGCCGGCGCTTCGCTGGTCTGGCTTTCACAGTTTTCATACTGCGCCGGCGGGACCAGCATATGGCCTCCAGTTCTTACCAAATAGTACGTCATACGCAGACAGGGCGCCCGGTTGGATTTCGTTTTTGGTATTGCACCTTTTTGCTGATTAAAAATGATTTTCAAATTTCTTGAGCACTTCAGCTATTGGGCTCGTGAGAAGAGTGTCTCATGAAAACACCATTACCTTGACATGGCCGAAAAATTGCAGAAGTTGGCCTTTAACAGGAGAAAAACGTGCTGAAACGTGATTGGAACCTGAACATAGAGTTAAGTAAAAGTCTATTACTTCAGATATGATCACTCAATTTTGTTTGTATTACCTTCTGAACCTGATTTTCTATGCACGAAGTGAGTGAAATGGGGTGCAAGTTCTGTACGTTTCTTAGTTTTCCGGGTTTCGGTAGTAATATAATATTTGCCTCTTTCCGCTCTTGTGGAACGTCACCTCCCTCCACTCAGACTTGCTCATCGAAGAATTTCGTGAGCTGTTTGAGCGTATTGTCATTGAGGTTGCGGATCATTGCCTCCTATCGCTTCCCGGGGCCGTGTTTTTCTGCAACGATTGCGGCTGCATAAACTCCTGCTACCGTTATGGGCTCATCTAGCGCCGTATTTGCAGGCCCTTGGTGCAGTTTATCATATGGTTGGTGCGCTGCTACGCCAACGTAGATTTCTTTAAACGTTTCTGTTATCTGGGGATTCGTTCCTGCGCACTCGCTCTCTAACAGGTTGAGTGTTCTGTTGGTTGTTGTTTTCGTAGTTGTGGGGTCAATCATGCTGCGAAGGATTGCCCACGTCTTCTTCGTTGTCTGCACCCAGTCGCAGAATTGCCTTCAGTTGTTATACAACGCCTGAGCATGCTCATTCGCTTTTTGCGCTAGTCCTGGTATGCGTATTACTTTAATCCTTTTGTTGCGTCTTTGCCTTTTCTATCTCTTGATTAGGCTGCGTTGAGCGTCCCATAAGTGTAAAAGATGACCGCCTACTGTCAGTGTTTCGGTTGTGAGTGCCAATTGTTTTGTTCTTTTGTCATGCATGTCTCTAATGTATCGAGCCCAGGACTTCGCCTTTTCTTCCCCATGAGGTCTGTCTTGTTGTGCCCTGAAGGCTGTCCAGCCTGTTATGACCGCAGAACCCATGGATCGTCTTTCCTAATTTTGCGAAGTTCATTACTAGTGCTATAACATAATAATCGCTGCCTAAATTTTCTTCTGCCTTCGTCCACCTCGATCGATGCGGGTTGTCGGTGAATGCTAGATCCCGAGTCATGTCCCTTGATACGCTATTTCCCATGCCCATTGACATTCTTGGGAGTGTATCTTTCTTCCGTAGATTTTTGTTGCAGATACTTCCCTTTACGAGTATTGTTCGGATAACCCCAGTGCGAGTGTGGTGCATTGAAATCACCCAGTATTATGATTTGGTCCCCTCTTGAAGCTTTCTCCGCTGTAAAATTAATGAGATGGCGGAAGTATACTTGTTTCTCTCTAGGTGGATTGTATACATTCGTTATAATTGTTTTAGGCGAGGATCCTGACGCGATATCATGTCCTAGAGTGTTATATACTTCAACCCCTTAGAGCATACTTTTTGTTGTATGATGTTGCTCGAGCAGTTTAAATTGTGGATTACTGCAATGTAATTGATAAAGTTCAAAGTGGCTCGTGTCATTGAGGCTTTCGCACATGGATTCATTCTTTTTAACGGGTGGCCTGCTTTAGACCACGAGCAATTATGCGCGTGAAATTTTTTCGAACTTTCTATACAACCACTGCGTGGTCAGCAATATTCGCAGTAACGTATGTGCCTATTACAAAGTAAACCACGAGGTAATTATGGTAATCACGTGTTCTGTCGCCAGATGGCAATATACACTTGTACGATGCAGCATTACTGCAATACTACATGTTTAATTGTGAAGACTGTTTACATGGCACGTGTGTTTGTAAAGCATGCACGTTATTTTCACAGTATTCTCAAGCACAGGAAGCTCTTTTCAATATAATTCCAAGCAGATGCGAGACTGCGTGGTAGAACAGCGGCTTGCCACGCAAATAGCCTGAGTTCGATCCTCACTCGGGCCCGAAAATTGTGTTGCATCTTTCCCGATGTTTCGGTCAAACACAAGATGATGATTTTTCGTTCACAACCAACTACGCCGACACCAGAATTTCTGCCAAGCAAGCTCTTTAACACTGTCATGTTAATATGTCATGTTGTATAACGATAAATCAAGAACATTGGCTGCTTTTTGACAAAAAAAGTTTACCAGAACTATGCTAATGACTACGAAATCGGCCACACACACTTTCAGTCCCTAATGTACTAGCTAATGATTGGCTGTTTGCCCAAATTGGGTCACAGCGTTACACAGATTATCAACGAGAATGACTTTTTTGTGCGCAGACAGCTAATCTGGTTTCGCAATCTTTTCTTTCCAGCGGAGCACTTGGCCAGCATCAAGTCGCTGGACATCACGCACCTCCTCACCGATTCCGAAACAGCCAACAGACTGATTCCTTTGCTACCGGAGCTGAAACTCAAAGTGAGATTCCTTTACCGCGAGTGTCGTCCGAACCCCTCAAATCTTTCAAACGAATTTTTACTAAAGCAGGCCAAGCTCCACGGTGTTTCTTTTTCGTATGGTCATGTGCACTACGCTATAACTAGGGTTCTGTGTTTTCGGATAAATCCGGCAAACATCTGATAAACACTCACCGATAAAAGCTTTAAAGATTCGGGTAAACTGTGATTTTCAAATAGGATTTTCAATGATCAAATGACATTTTTTAAGCTGAGGATTTCCAGTCGCAAGAAGCACACTTACATCAGTGGCAGCTACCCAGAAAAGTAAGCTTGCATTTGTTACAGCAAGCCTTAAATTGTAATGCGAACAAACGTAGGTGTCTTGTATTCATGTATTTGTGCTTGTATGCAGTATATGTGTTTGTGTGTTGAGACCTTCCAGACTTCTAGAATACACTTAGTCTGTTGGCATGTGTTTTCATGTTCACATACTACTTAGTTTAACATTTCAGACTATTGAGGATGTAACAGTATTAAATCATTTATATTTCGTCAAGAAGATGAGAAAAACTGGGGGGGGGGGGGAAGCCGAGAAGGAACTTGATTAGCTCGTGGACTCTCTTCCTCCACAAAAAGTACACTTCAGCCAGTTCACAGTAGCGCAAGTTAACACCTTAATTATTCTTTATTCTTTATTCGAAGCATACCTGCAGCACCCGAAGGCGTTATAGCAGGGGGGTTACAGATTCGAAAAAAAAACAAATTTTCATTTACAGCAGACACTTGTGCACTTGTGAACCCATTCTACCCATGTATTGTTCTGACAAAAAAAGAATTTGCGAAAATTCCAGTTCTGGGACGGTATTCCCTCAGTTTAAAAGGATGATAAATTCGATTTGACAAATACTACGGCGTCTGTAAATACATATCCTTATTGATTCCAGTTTTATTGTTAAATATTAGATATAAAAGTTTTAATCGCAATTTTCTTCTACGCGATGAAAGCAGCTCCCAATTAAATTTTTGTTTCATAGCGGTAGAGCTTTCCCGCCATTGATACCGTCCCAGGACGAACCTTGCCGCCCTGTTCTGTATTTTTTCTATCTTATCACTAAGATGTACCTGCGCCGGATCCCACACAGCGCAGGCGTACTCTAAGACTGGTCGTACACACGTCAAATACGCACATTCTTTAAGTCGCTGATGCGAACATCGTAAGTTACGCTGAATAAAATTTAACACCCTCGCAGATTTCGCGACAACATAATCAACATGTATATTCCATGAACAGTCAGAAGAAAAGAACACACCCAGGTATTTGTAAGTTGTCTTCGTGGTAACTGGCACACCATTTATACAATATCTAAATTCGATCTTATTTGTCTTCTTTGAAAAACAAAGGTTAATGCACTTATTAAAATTTAAAGACATTTTCCACGTTGTACACCAGTCATGAATACGCACCAAGTCATTTTGAAGTTGGGAGGAATCCTGCTCACTCTTAATTTTCCGGTAGACTATACAGTCATCGGCAAAAAAGCCGGATAGACGATGAGATACCAACCGAAATATCATTGATATAAATTAAAAACAACAAAGGACCTAAAACGGAGCCCTGTGGCACACCTGATGTCACGTCGACATAACTGGATGCTTTTCCATTCAAAACAACACATTGGCGACGATGCTTTAAATAATTTTCTATCCAGATTATCACATTTAGGTCTAAATTAAATAACTTAAGTTTTTGCAAAAGGAGCGCATGCGAAACCGAATCAAAAGCTTTTTGGAAATCAAGAAAAATACAGTCAATTTGCCCATTTTCGTCAATACTAGAGGATAAATCATGATAAAATTCAACCAGCTGCGTGGTACAATTATCAGGGTAAATGAACAGGAAGTTAAATCAAAGGGTGAATATAGAGGAATAGCAGCAAAAATGCAAACCATATCCTTTGGAATTAAAAGTATAGTAGAACACATCACTGCAAGAATTTAAAATGCAAAATGAAACACTGTGTTACGGAGGATTAGAGGTGCACGAAAAAAAAAAAACTCCGATAAACACCAGGTTTCTTCAAAAAACGCCCTCCTAATTCACAGAAAACTAAACTCTGGAAGCAGCTATAAACCACGATCCTGAAACACAGCCTAGATTGAAGCTCCACGTCCCCTCGTGGTATCGATTTCGTGTAAAGGTACAAAAGGACAGATAAAGTTACTATTCATAATTATCAGAAGATTTATATATGCCACAGATGAGTTGCTTAAGTCTAGCAAGCAGTTTTGCGAAGTTAGATCGCAGCTATACGCTCTGTTGCGCCACTTGCATATGAAAAAGAAGAAATAGGTGTACCTTTTAGGAGACGAAGCCTGCTAGAGTCGAGCCTTGTCCTCCCGTTGGCGTGACATAGTACTTAGAGCACCCGCTAGAGGCGCTGCGGCCAGTGCTCGCTTCCAGGCAAGCGCTCTCTCCTTTGACAGCGAAGCCAATGAAGCGCATCGTTGCCGGCGCGTACCCCGGGTTCGAGTGCATAACGATAGGGGCACTGCGGTATCACTCGCTCTCAGCGCGTGATTTTTCTCTCTTCGACAGCGAAAACAATGAAGACATGGCGGCAAAACTGTACGCTTCGCTGAGGTCTCACAGAGAGACTACAGCATGGCAACGCAGAAAAGCTTATCCAGACTTGAGGGCTCGCGAAGCTGCAGCGGCACGTCGACGCTGGCAAGCGCACCCGGAGGCAGCCAGAGCGCGGGAAGTGACTGCAAAATATCGAAAGCATTAAGTACGGCTACTGCGATTCACCCGACCCTGATCATTTACCCGCTTTGAACCTCGTAGAGGAAACGTACAGGAACGTTTGAAAAGTTTCCGCTACGTGGTTCAAAGCGGGTTAGCGATCCACGCGCTTCGCGCACTCATCATCATCCATTTCATGGGTGCCCCCCCCCCCCCCCGCGATGGTGGTTATAGCACTAGTCTGCTGACCCGCAGGTCGCGGGATCGAATGCCGGCCGCGGTGGTCGCATTTTCGGTAGAGGTGAAAATGCTCGAGGCCAAGTTACTTAAATTTATATGCCCGTTAAATAACCCCGGGTGGTTGAAATTTTCTGAGCCGTTCACTACGGCATATTTCATAATTATTTCCTGATTTCAGGACGTTAACCGCCGCCATAATTTAAAAAAAAATCACTTCGTGGATATGCGGTGATTTTGTTTTTCATGCGAAACTTGCAGTAACAGACTTTTGAAGCTGGCGAGGTTGGCTAAAATCCTCTTCACCCTCTAAATACTCCCTTCCCCACAGCCAGCGATCACGAAAAATGCTTAGCTGAGGGTCATGAGAAGCCACGGAGACAGTTTAGCAAAACGTAAAGTGTTCTTTGCCCGAAAAAGCTTTACCGAACCCTGCCCTGTCCTTTACCACCACTCCTTCTCCCAGCTGTACATGCCCCCTCCATCGAATATTGCGAAAAAAAAAAATGAATTGTGCTTTTCTCCTTGAACATTCGTAGATTTGAGTGGGGGGAAAGGAGGAGTTAATGTATTTGAAAAAAAAAATGTTAAGACTAGTTGTCGGCTCAATCTTTTGTTCTTTTTGTTTTTCGACAGGGCGCGCTGTCTGTGGACGAGTTGCCGGGCTTCACGTGCGTGTCGTCTCCGCAGTGGGCGAACGGAAAACACTTCCACGACAACTGGAACAGCGCCACCTGTGAAGACGACGTAGCCATGATTGCGTACAGCAGCGGGACGTCCGGGCTTCCAAAGAACATTGAAATACCACAAGGGTGCCTCCTCTACTGCCTGGTCGCAGCCGAGTGAGAGTTATTGACAGGAAGTTATATTCGCGTTTAAGGCGTTAAGGACTCTTTCCAATGACGGCCTGGGCCATTTTTCTAAAGCGCTTTGACTGATATTTGTAGTTTGCACAAAATTATATATTAAGTGAGATCATAAAAAAATTCATGTAGCTTTTAGGCCTGCACACTTGCCGCGTCAAATTTTAATAGATGCGCTTCGGTTATACGAGGACACGCCAATTCATTTTCTTTCTTTTCCATATATATACGCCACTCTTGGCACCTTTTACAAGAGCTAAAAATTGCCATTTACCTTGCTTCTACAGTCGACAGATTTCTGCGAACCAGAGTTCTTTGAGCACATACTTCATTTACACGATGGTTTCACTTAGCGTGGGGCAGATGCCAGCAACCGCAATCACGCTTTAAAAACTACGAAGTGATTCATTCCTGTTTTCTTTTATTAAGTATAGCTTGACGACACTGGCGAAATGATTCTTGTCTTGATTCAGGGAGTATCATCACATGTAGGCTTCAGTGCCGGGTTTGTGTGTCGAGGGGGGTGGGGGGAGTGCATTTATTTCGCATAACACTGAAAGTGCACAAGAAAACAAAACAGTAAAAAAGTGTACAGCAATCAAGAGTGGAATCTCTTACAGACGTATGTTTGTCTTGTAACGTAAAACCTACGTCCTCAAAAAAGAAAAGAAAGTCGGGCGTACGCTGCACTAGTCGCGCAGGGGCCGTTCCACGCGCTTCCCGCACAGAAAGCCGCGTCGCCAATTGGCTTATTTGTCCCCGCTTGCGTGCGGCAGGGGTCCCGGCACGTGCGTTGCGGCTGTGCGGGAAGCGCGTGGAACGGCACTAAGGGCCTGTCCACGCGCTATTCGCCGGGCCGCACCGCACGCGCCGGGAGACCTGCAGCACCCAAGCGGAGGGCAAATGAGTGAATCGGCGACGCTCTTTCACCCTCCGCTTGGCCTGTCATTGCGCTACCCGTCCGACCACACCGCACGTGCCGGCACACCTGCTGCACCCTAGCGGAGGGCAAAAGAGCGTCGTCGAGTCACTGAAAGTGATTCTTAAAAGAGAAAGGAAGAGAAAAGTGAGCCCCGTTACAGTCTGCTTCAGTGAGCGACACCTCCACAGTAGCTCACAAGGGATGGGGGTGAGGAGGGATAAAAAGGGGTAGGAGTAAAGGTGTAGGAAAGCGGAAGAAGGAGAAGAGAGGAAGAGACGTGAGGTGGTAATCCAGAGCGAGCGACTACAAACTGAGGGGATAGAAGAGATAGGAAAGATGGGAACACGGTCACTGGAGTCCGAGGAGGGGGACACCTGCGAGAGCTCCTTTCGGCGTCGGTAGATGGCGTAGAGCAAGTCCAGTTGGTCAGAGCTACACTGTCGTCGAAGGTCGTCGGCGGCAAAAGGTGACGTAGGGCGAGCCCAGTCGGCCAGAGCCACGCTGACGCCGGAGATCGCAAGCGCGCGGAGCGCGCGAGCGCACAACCGGTCAGCCCGGAATCCAGCAAGCGAGTCGCCGATTCGCTGTTTCGCCCTACGTTTGGATGCGGCAGGTGTCTCGCCACATGCTGAGCAGGTAGCGCGTAAAGAGACCCTAAAGGCAGAGCAAAGCTGAACGGCTAAATTCTGTCGCGTCAGGATCCTCCCATACCCGACGCTCTTATCTCGTTCCTAAGCGTTCTCCCGCTCAGAACTCGGTGTTCGCCATCGTCGTTTTGCAGCGGCCGTTTAGGCTAAACGCGCAGAGTGCAATCGGGGTCAATTAGCAGAGCGCAACAATTTTTCCAAGTGGCTTGTTTTTCGGGCAGTGTTATTTGGTCTCCCCATGTGTACGTGTGATGCACCACCACGATGCCAGCGTAGTGGTAAGAGAAATGAGTCGTAAGCTAAGCACGATTCGAAAAGTTGAAAAACAGTGCAGATACAAGACGAAGGAAGGGCACTGTCGGCCACCTGATTAACAGCGGAGCAGTTGATGCTCGCCGAGATCTGTCCGTCGGAAATGATGATCATCGTGAACCGGCACGCGCTCTGTTCGTCCGAAGAGGTTCTGACGGAAAAGGGAAGAAATAAGCGCGTCGTCTGTGGAGGTCACCTCAACCACACCACGTGGGGGATGAGGAAGGAAAGAGTAGAGAAGTATAAAATAATAAAAAACATTCGAACTGACCCCCGTGCAACGCGCAGTCGACCAATAAAACCGCCAAGAAAACCGGGGGTACAGTGATATGCATGTTTTAACCTGGGCAAGAGGAAGAAGAAGAGCGGGGTCTTACAAACTCAGGTGGTAAGTCTAGTCAGCCCCATTGGTAGCGCCACATCATAGAGCTAATCTGAAGTTGGCACGGCGAGCTTAGCACTGCAACGTCACTCCGAAGAGTCGGCTGTGAGGAACCTGACCATCAGGCGAATTGCCGTAACGAGTATGGCAATCTGTCTGTCCCTGGAAGCTTCAGAGGCCGGCAGGGGCCGGTGGGCTCAAGGAAGCAGTTGGGGTTGTCGTAGAGTCGAGTTCTCAGAGACGACGGCAGAGGCCGGCGGAATCGAGAAAGCCGTCCGTTCGTATATTCGAGCTCTTGGAGATGGCGGCACAGGCCCGCGGAATCGAGAAAGCACGCGGTGCCTGTGCCGCCGTCGACCATGTGGTCATGGCGGCAGAGGCCGGCTGAGTTGAGATAAAGGGCGATGTCGCCGTAGTGCTCGTGCAGACGACGGGCGCATGTGATGTAAGCAGAGGAACGTCTTCCGGAGCCGTTCTGCAGGCACCGGCGACCGCATCCCGGAACAATCAGCCCTTGACGACCGCTGCACTATCTCGCTTGTTTCCAAGGGCCCCGGCTTGTTCGATAGCTTTGCGGCGGGTCACGGTGCCACCAGCCGAGGCCATGATGATGGCGGCCTTGTGGTAGAGCTGCCGGTAAGGGCAGCATGGCTCGATTGCGGAATGTTTTCCGCTAATGCAGCGAGGTCGTTCAGTTGCACAAGGTCCTGGGATTTGCTTGACCCCGCAGCACAGGTACCGTTCGTGTCGTAAGCAAGCGGCAGTTGCGTGCCCGAAGTGGGCGCAACGGAAATACTCTATGGGTCTGAGCTAGCATGGGCAAACATGGCGCGTTTGCTTATACAGCAGGATGTCAGGGGGAATCATGGTCCCCGCCAAGGTGAGGCAGTTGCCTCTACGAAAACCGGCCCCAAGTGGCACTGGTGAGGCGATGTTGTCGGCTAGGTCCTCGAAGGGGATGGACGGCTCCACCCCATAGATCATTCCGACACAGGTGTTCAGGTCCAGTTGCTTGGGCTGGACCTGTACCTCGTAGATCATCCCGCCCTGGAGCAGGGTTTTTAGATCGGTGATGGGGTGCGTTTCAACCGCAACCAGGTTGCGTTTTAAGTTTACCCGTGTACTTTTGGTGGCAGGAAATCCCGAGAGGAAAGCGGTGATCGCGTCTCTCGACACAGCTAGGAAGTTTGATCGTGGCCGCCCAGTCGCTCGGAATCAAATCTCCAACGGCTTCGAAGTCCTAGTGGCTCAGATGGTGATGGTGGTAATGGTTAGAAGATGAGAAAAAGCACCTAATTTCTGCAACCCGGTCGGGAGCACGGCGCAGTGCCTAGTGGCTCAGATGAGGGCGCGGAGAAGTGCTTGGAGGCACTCACGCACTTAGGGATGGTGGTGGGGAAGGCGCTGCTTGCTCGGTTGCCACTGGGGTTGGGAGAGGAGACGAGATGGTGTTGCTGCGAGAAGGTGTTCCTGCAAGAAGCTACGGCCGTGGCAAAAGAGGAGGAAGATGCAGTTATCACCTTCTCTTCGCTCGGAGAGGGTGGTAGTGTCAAGGCTGCTTTCCCCTCAGGCCGGAGTTTGATTTAGGAGCGCGCAGACATCCGTGGTTCCTGCTGCTGCGTGGGCACCAATGTCGATGCCAAGGTTGCCTGAGTAGCTTCCTGTTGGTTCGCCTTCGTGCGGCGGAATCTTTGTGGTGGCATCTGTAGTCCTTAAAGGGCCACTCACCAGGTTTGACAATTTTGAGCTGACAAGCGCAATGCGTACGTGGGGCATTCATGATCACGCCTGCTAAAGTTTGCGAAATTGCAAAATTTGCCGCAGAAATAAACCAAGTTTCAAGATGAATGCTACTCTCTCTCTTTCGAGGGCGCGCGCCCAGAGAATGAGGGCATGACGTACACGTAGGAATCACCTTACGTACACGGCAGTCCTGTGACATTGGTCATCTGCGTAGACGACGGTGCTCTGACGTGGCCAACAGTAGCACTTGACATGGCGAAAATTATTTAACACATGTGTAGTTAAAGTAATTTGTTGCTTGAATAGATGGATATAACTTGAGACGCAAAGAGAGAATTTGCGCGCCTCTTCCATTTTCCCCCTTGAATTCTTACGATATGCGGGGCTAATGTGCCTACGTGACGCGTGCGTTCGTGTCCCCGTGGTTAGTGCGTCAAGCAGATGCCTGTCCTGGTAAAGAAATTCATGGTCCTGCGCGTTGAAGTACTCATTATGCTAATCTATTTTACCGCGTATAGGCCAGCATTTGTATTTCTGAGACAGTTATTCCAAACACGAAGTGACAGACCCCCCCCCCCCCTTTTTTTTTTTCTGGATTCGGCTTTCACATCACACAGCGTGCACGATACATCCCACCGTCTTACGTAACTTGTACACTCATGAAAGAATTCCGCCACGTATTTTTCATGTAAACTTCAGTGAATGTTCAGGTTGCACAAGGCCGGTGCGCAGAATAAATTAATTGTCTAATGCTGGTTACCTGATGTGAGGTGAGCGGTTTCTTGTCCGTGTTAAAACAGCCACATTAACTATATTGATCATAATGTTGAGCCGAGGTATACGAGGCCTATTGCTTTTACCGAACCCATCATACAAAATATAATGATAAAAACGAAGCAAAAACAACACAGGTTACTGCACTAGTGGTGCCTATAGATGTTCTGTAAAGGACAGGGCTGTATTTTACCGCTTATGTTTGGTCATCAACCTAACCGTGTCCGCTTGAGGGTAACACTGGGCATCCCGGGTATATTGCTGTACAATTTCTGGTTAACCTTCCTGCCTTTCCTTCATTTTATTCTCTATTTCTCTCTTTCCGATACAACACTTGCCACGTAACACAAATGACGTGTACCAGGAAGCAAAAAGGAACACTGCGTTTGGCGATGCGTGCCCCGTACAATTCAGGCGGGAATTTCTTATTTTTTTCTGTAATTCTTGGAACACCAAAGGGAGCACAGTGGCTTCCCGTTGACCTTTCGCTATCTGACATCGTCATAAAACAGAAGAAAATTTCCAGTTTGACCTAAAACAGGCTAAATGTTCGACAACGCCACTCATCCAAGCACCGGCCAGTGACTCCGCGCCGTCGGCAAAGCGCTAGCTTCCAGTCGGGTTTTTTTCGCCCGATGGAACGGTTTATAGGCTCGTATAGTGTAGCATAGTAAGGGTGTTGGGAAATTATTTATACTCCAACCAAAGAGTACGTGAAGAATCCCGACGTTTCGGAACCCATTTGGTTCCTCCCTCGGGGGCGACTGAGGCTATGTTGCAGCGGCGCCTTCAACGCACTCGCGGGGCGGTTAAAGGGACACTAAAGCCAAATAACAATTTACGTCAAAGTGAAAGCTCAATGTTTCACAACATCTAAAACGACAATATCATCAACAACAGTGGCCTACTTACCGAGAAATTAAGGTTAATGCAGAATAACAAAAGTGCCGCAGTAGGACATTTTCAAAACTATTCCTATGACATCAGACGGAATGCCTACAATTAATCACTAGCAATCTATCTAACTCTTTAAATAAAAAGATTTCCATGCACCGAGAGACGTAACAATGTGTTTCTTGTTCGTTTCTGTTTGATTCATGAAAAAAAAAACCGCCTGACGTTACTACTGGCATGACGACGACACAGAGACAAGAAGGATACGAAAGACACGGGTCTTTCGTAAACTTCTTGTCTCTGTGTCGTCGTTTTGTTCTCGCGCTATAACTATCGTCATGCCATACCAACTAGCCCAAGCTGCCACACTTCTAAGTTACTACTGGGAAAGGCGCGAGTGTTTCAAAAATTCAATTTTCGCGTGGTTACGCGGGACAGGTGTTGCTATCTAGCGGGGCGCAGTTGAAACAAAAAAAAAAAAAACGTCTGCGATTTCGAAGTCAATGGCGGGAAATTGATCAATGGCCGTTGTTGCTTCTGTGGCTCCCGCTGCTTTCGGTCTGCTGCAACTAGCGCCGTAAAGCCGAGTAACGTTGTGCAGGGCAACAGTGACGTGGGTTGGTCCGGTCGGTCTGCTTTTTGAGGCGGGTATTTTGAAGTGCGCTGACCCGATGCGGACCACTAAAACATGATTTTATTTCAAAATAGGCCATCCTTGGCACAAAAGTAACACTACGAGGTTTATGGACCACTATCTCAACAATCATGGTCGACTTAAGAGTTATCTTTAGTGTCCCTTTATTGACCCCCCCTCCCTCTCTTTCTTTCGTTTTGCCGTAAAGCGTAGTCCGTTGTATACACTGGGGGAAGGGTTCCGAGAGCACGGTTGATGCTTTGGGCCTTTCGCTGTATACGCCACGACTCGTGTAGTAACCTTCTCCTTTAGTTAGTCTCGCTTTCAAGGATGATCGTTGCGTCAAAATTTATCCTCTGGTCAAACGTCCCAGAATGCTCGGTGACTGCACTGCGTTCTTTGTAGAGCTTCCGGACATCGTTGGCGTGTTGTTTGATTTGTTCCGGTAGGTTTTTTGTCTCGGCAATATTCGAAGAAGGGCACTTAGCGCTCGGAATTTGGTAAACGACACTCAGGGTCCTGTACATTGTTGGCCGGTCTTTCGGACTTTTTGGAGGCCTGCGCCAACATCTCGCTGATTCCTTGGCCGTATCCGGCCGATACGCGTTTCGGAGGGCTGCCAATTATTGCTGATTGGGACTTCTGCATCCTCTGTTGCTCTGCGTGGCGGGTGGTGGCTCGAATGAAGTTTTTTGGGTATCCGTTTTTTTCTGTGGTCCGCAATTACGCGAGCCTAATCTTCTTTTCGCTCTGTGTCATTGGAGCATATGTTCTTGGGTCTCTGGAGTAACGTGTTAACAACCGAGCCTTTGTGGCAGGTGGGATGGGACGTATCATATTGAAGGTAGCGGCAGGAATGCGTTCCTGTGAACAGAGAACTCGAAGCCGTCGCGCTTTCTTGCCACCTGGACGTCGAGAAAGGGCAGGCTGCGGTCGTGGCATATACAGCGAACGGTCCAAAACATCAACCATTCTCTCGGAATTGGGGAAAGGGATTTTAAATGAAAAGAGGAGAAAATTGAGCCCCGTAACTGTCTCTCAGGGGGAGGACACTTCAACAGTATCTCACGAGAGGTGGAGGTGACGGAGGGAATGAAAGATATGATTAAAAGGTAAAAAGATAGAGAGATAGGAAGGAGAGAGCGAGGCGCAGGGACAGCGAATGACGGAAGTAAGGAGAAGATAGGAAAGATGGAGACGGTCGCGGGAGTCTGAGGACGGGGCACCACTGGCGAGAGCTCTTGTCGGCGTCAGGAGATGGCGTAGAGCGAGCCCAGTGGGCTAGAGCGGCACTGTCATCGGAGATCGCGGGGGCACAACCGGTCGGCACGAAATCCAGCGAGCGAGTCCTGGTTCTCTCGGAACTGTTGCCCCAGTGTATACACACAGAATACGCTCCACGGCAAAACAGGAGGGAGGGAGGGGGGGGGGTGTCATTAACCACCCCGCGAGTGCTTCAAAAACGCCGCTGCAACATAGCCCCAGTTGCCCCCGAGGAAGGAACCAAGGCGGTTCCGAAACATCGGGTTTCTTCACGTACTTTTGGTTAGAGTTTAAATCATTTTTCTGTTTGATACCCAACCAGACAGACATCTGTCGAATGGTTACATTCAAGTAAGGGTGTTGTAAGCATATAGCTAGAGGGACGCAGTCACGAAATGCAGTCCCTCGAAAAGCCGGTACCACCACGAAATGGGAGTTCCCTCTTACGTTTGCATTTTAGAAAAGGCCTTTCCCGTATCTCATAGTATCTCACATATGAGTCATTTCTCCTGTGTATTTAGATAATGTCTAAATTCTGGACGCCGATCCTGAACCCGCGACGTGCCTCACGAAAAAGAGAGAGAGAAAAAAAAGAACGGACTAGTCACGTTTCTCTAGCTCACCCTCACAAAGCGTTATTAATCATAACAGGTGAGAAAATTATGCGGGCACTATTCATCGACCTTACGAAGCGTCACAGTCATGAAATAAATGTGGGACAAAGACCGTCATGTGCGTGCCGCAGGCGTTCAGACGGCGGGCCGCGTGGTTAAAGGGACACGAAAGAGGAACATTGACTTGGTTTAGATAGAAAAACTACACTCTGAGAACTCTAACGCCGCATGTTTCCCCATCATAAGTTCATTACTAGGGGAGTAATTTAGGTATAAAATTTCATATTTAAATTTCGCACCAAAATCTCTGTCCATGACGTATAAAATTTCAAAATGTATTTTTGGTATTTTCATGGCAGTGGCTCAATAAATTTTTCCGAAACTTCATATGCTAAGTCTATAGCATGCTGCAGCCACAGATTACATTGACTTTTCTCGATTGTAAGCTATGACTCAGCCTTCCGAAGTCACGGCGTTTGGTGCTGGAATATCATTGTGGCGTTGCCACCAGCATTTTCTTTTCGCATGTTTTCTCACTCACCAAGCGGCGCGTGTCTCGGAAAGAATTGTGTTTTCGGGATCCTATACTTTACTAATCTGCGAAAAATAGTTTTACTCTTTAGTGTCCCTGCTACAAATAATTGTAGGATGATTACGTAATACAAGGAAGAAATTGGCGCTCGTGTTCTGGGAGCGCATGCATGATGATCGCCTTTCGCGGCTATCAGACGCCTAAAAAATTAATGTCAGTTTGATTTATTGCAGGGTCACCCAGCCACTGACGTCAGAGGACATATGCGTCACCGGTGCCAACATCTGCACGTACATTGGTTTCACGCTTTACCTCAAGGGACTATACCTTGGCGCCACATACCTGATGATGGAGCAGCGTGAACGCATACACGGCCTTGTAGACGCCATTGTCAGGCATAAGGTCAAGTTCAACGCCCTTTATTTGGGTGTATTTGGCAGTGATCGATACGACTATACCTTAGATACAATTACCCATAACTGCAATTTGATAGCTGAGCCCCGCCGCGGTGGTCTAGTGGCTAAGGTACTCGGCCACTGACCCGCAGGTCGCGGGTTCGAATCCCGGCTGCGGTGGCTGCATTTCCGATGGAGGCGGAAATGTTGTAGGCCCGTGTGCTCAGATTTGGGTGCACGTTAAAGAACCCGAGGTGGTCGAAATTTCCGGAGCCCTCCACTACGGCGTCTCTCATAATCATATGGTGGTTTTGGGACGTTAAACCCCACATATCAATCAATTTGATAGCTGAAATATTCTGACCAAACTATTATGAACTGGAACACATATTCTTGATTGTGGTGCTTCCTCTAACCTCTCTTCCTCATCTCGATAGACTCCCCTGTGCACAGTAACAATTCATTTTTGTTCTTGTAGAAAGAGAGAGAGGTTGTCTTACAGAATGGTAGACAGCTTGCTAGTCAGAGTGAGACAACCGTTAACTGTAGGGCCGCTAGACATCTTGAACCAGCCAAATACGCTATTTTAGCATAGGTATAATTTGCAATGTCTTGTCTTTATGCCATAGCTAAACACTCGAACATCTGTTCACTAATGAATCGGCTTCTGACATAAACGCACGCCCTTCTTTCACATCCCACGTGTTCAAGAAGAGTACAAAAAATAAAAATGTATTTGATTCGCGAGGCCTTTAGCCACAACAATTACTCATACGATGAATTAGCGTTGCCTACGTATTTCTGAGAATGAACGAGAACGAGCACTGTGAGGTAGCGCTCGGCGTTACATCCCCCGCTCCCTTCCTTCTTGATAACACGCCTTCCCAGAAACAGGGCCTGCTCGGCGTGGCGCCCCCTTCCTCGCTTGCCTGACGCATTCCCGAGAAACAGCGCCATAGCTTATACCCCTGTCACACGGGCACCCGTGAAGACCGTTTAACTCCCTCTTCCTTACGACAACGAAGATGCGGTCGGTGTCACACGACCACCCTTACACAAACGAAGGTAAACGGAGCATTTCGCAAAGGAAGTTCAACGATCTCCCTTCGCAGCGAAACGAGATACTCTCGTCCCCAGCAGTCTAGAAGCCAGAGAAAAAATTCGAGCACTAAGTGGCCGCAGTGAAAGAATAATACATTTTGGCAATATTAAACGTTCTTTCGTTGTAGTACTCATTCACAACGCGTGTTTGTTTACATATATTTACGCCCTCCAGAGTTCACTTACTCTCAACACCGATGCCCTACACACCGTGCCTCGCGAGTCGGGCCGGCCGGCGCCAGCCGATCACTGTCATTACCAGTGCAATATTGTACCACTTCCTCACGTCGTGCGCTGTGTCACTCATGGCTGAAGAACACAAAATGTGCGCTCGCGAGGCAAGGAGGCATAAGAACTTTCGTACCAGGCATGTACACAGGCAACAAAACAACTAAAAGCACAATGTGGCCAGCGTCACTAACAGCATCGGTATACATTCAGCAAATGCGTTTTTATTTGAAATTATTTTTAATGGTTAGTTAGTCGCATACCTACCTAATGGTGCTTTTTTGTAAAAACTGCATAACGAGGATTCACAAAAAAATCAATAGTGATGAAATTAGAATACTTTTCCGAAAATCAAACAGCGCCAGCTGAGCCTCCTCGCGGCAACTGTTACAACCTTGTCATTGCCGTGCCACAACTCCTTCTCCGTCGAACCCCCTAGGGGAGATTTACGTTGACGGTGTTCAACGGAGTTTTGTGGTGGCCATGTGACAGGGGTATTACCCTGCCTCCCCTGCTCCTTCCACGAAACTGCCTGCCCGGTGTCGACGAGGGCCACGGGCAACGAGGACGGTGGGATAAAAAGAGCGCCAGGGAAAGGACGGGGCGTCCTTTGCTGCTAGGAGGTCATACTTTTGCTGCCATTTTTTGCATACTAAATATTTGTGTACATAAAGTTCTACTAGTAAAACGATCAGCGGTGATGGTGTCTTCCTCTGGGGAAAAGTCACGAAGACGGCGGTGATCCTCCTCGCGAAGAAACGGACCCGGCTTTGCTTCGCCACCAAGAACCTCGTCCAAACCATATTCCGAGTTCGGACGAAAATTCACTAGTACCTACATGAAAATCTTATGCGATACATAGTGCCACGTTCCATTTCCCAAGTTTCTGTTATCGTCCCAAAACATCACACGATTCTCAGCGCAAACCGCGCCTGCAGCTTTCGAAAAGGTTCCGGACTGTAGTAGATCATTTCGATAAGATCACGCCCACTGTGCGAACGGTACAGATTGTTCTGGAACCTGATTTGATTGATATGTGGGGTTTAACGTCCTAAAACCACTATATGATTATGAGAGACGCCGTAGTGGAGGGCTCCGGAAATTTGGACCACCTGGGGTTCTTTAACGTGCACCCAAATCTGAGCACACGGGCCTACAACATTTCCGCCTCCATCGGAAATGCGTTCTGGAACCTACGCCACCGCCAGCGATAACGCTAGAACATTCGATGGCAAGAGTATAAACGCCGACGCGCTTCGCCGCTTGTCAGTTGTTGATCGAAGGCCGACGCTCCGTTCGCCGCTATCCGTCCGAGACTGCAATCTGTGCGAGACTGCTGCTGTAATTGGACTTTCCGTTCACCGGGCACAGGTTCGCCCAAATAAACAGTTCAATCCCAACACGAAGTCTCCTGTCTTGACAATAGTATATGTGACAAGCGGCTTCACACTCGAGCCAAGGTGTCAAGTCACAGTCGACGTGTACAGACTTCACTCCGACTGCCGTCTTCTTAGCGTCATGACCTTATGACAATGTTATTGCGCCTGCTTTGGCGTCGCATGTAAACGTATTCAGTGGGATTTAAAACAATCAGTAAAGCAGCCATGAGCAGGATGTGGGGACGCTCACGTAGCGCCATCTCTATTCGGTGACAGCACTCGCTGTAACGGCATGGCAAGTAGGCGAAGAACATCGTACCTCTTGAAGAAGGCTATATAAGAAACAACCCTCGGTTTTGTACGGCAAAGGCATTTGAACATTCTGTTAGATTTACAATATCGTGCTGCACACCGCATGACTTCCCGGAGTATTTATTATTTTACGATGGGGTCCTATTTGCTTCTAATGGGCGGTGCTCAATTGCCCTGGGAAGCAACACGCTTGGTAGTGCAACACTGCCATTTAACCAAAATGTTCCAGTAGGTCTTCACTGTACGAGGGGTTGTTTGCATAACTAGCCTCTCTAAAGAGATAGTTTTTTTTCGCTCTCTCATTCAGTTATGACAGCAGGCCATTGCTGCCGCTGAGGGATCACGCCACGTGCAGATGACTGAAAACGGTCGTCCATTCCACGTTGTAAGCGTCTCTTTCTTTTCTCGAATTCTCAGTCGTCTCTTTCATTCCTGCGTAGGTGACGTGGTTCATGAGCCCGCCTCTTCGCGCGCTGGGCTACGCACGGCAAGTGCAGCAGAGTGGCCGTGGTCCACCACCATCGCTCAGGAGCATATTGCTCGCCGGCTCGCCGTTGTCCACGGCCGTCGCTCGAGAAGTGGGGGCCACCTTACAACCGGGCGAGATGCGCAACGCGTACGGCACCACTGAAACCGGCGGCATTCTCACCATACCTCCACAGGGAGAGTGCTGCTTCGACAACGTCGGGTTTCCGCTGCCCGGAACCAGGGTCAAGGTATACATATGCGATTCCTAACTGGGACTCAGATAATGAGACAAATATTTCGACAATCTACGAATTTCACTGATGTCCAGTAACTTCTACGTTCGGAAGACGGCAAGTACAATATGTGCACTGTAAATTTTTATGAAAGGGAACACGCGAGCGCGTGGCTTGCGCGATCCGGCGGCTGCTTGCAGCACGCTCAAGCGGGTGCAACGACAGTATAGGCGATTTCCCGCAGCAGGTTTGCTCATTAAAATCAAGATGGCGCCACAAAGCCATGGACGTCTCTTTACCATGGCCGTCATTATGCCGTGGCCTTCTACAGCAGTGCTCAACAACCGCTTTGCATCGTCTGATCAGTGTTCCCATAGCGTCTGTGCGCGCGCAAGTAAACAGACGCTATGGGGGTCACCGAGCAGACGACGCGACGCGAATGTTCAGCAGTGCTGCATAGGGCTACGGTAAAAAGACGGCCACGGTAGAACTCCAAATGGCGGCACCAATGGGTGCAGTTCCCATCTACCTCGATCTTATCATGTCGTCGTCCTGCGATGTGTGACCCGGAAGTTCGCAACGCACCCGTTTATTTGCTTTATTTTTACGTCCCGTAGCTTCGTGAGCAATGTATGCATCGCTATTTTGCAGTGTTTTTCATACTTGTCGAATTTTCGGAGACAAGGCTCATCAGACATGGCTAAATAAACACAGCTAATCTCCTTAATAAAGACGGTGCATACGTGATGTCTTGTCCTAGGCGTGAGATGACAAGAAGTGGTAGCTGATTTCACCATTTACTTATTGGCGTGACGACAGTGGGCCAGTAGCACGCCTGAGCCCCACCGCGGTGGTCTAGTGGCCAAGGTACTCGGCTGCTGACCCGCAGATAGCGGGATCGAATCCCGGCTGCCGCGGCTGCATTTCCGATGGAGGCGGAAATGTTGTAGGCCCGTGTACTCAGATTTGGGTGCACGTTAAAGAACTCCAGGTGGTCGAAATTTCCGGAGCCCTCCACTACGGCGTCTCTCATAATCATGTAGTGGTTTTGGGACGTTAAACCCCACATATCAATCAATCAGTAGCACGCCTGTGTTTGGATCGAAGCGGGCAGTTACGTCTGCATGGGTGCTGTCATGTTGGCTTCTAAACCCAGCTACTGGAACTTACGCCCTCGCTTCACTGGCCCAATGCGTTCGCTTGGGCAACGTGATCAAACGTGGCAGCGCCCGGGCGTCGCTGCGGAAAATCGTCTATCGCGGCTTTAAACAACAGCCTCCTTTGGCGTCATCTAGTGACGATCATAAGAACCATTCAGAGGGAAAGGAGAAAAGGTTGGCGAAAGGGAAAGACGCAACTTCTGCTGCGCTAGTAGAGAGCACGTCTCAGCGCAATTTAGTCCTATAGGTGATATGAAACTGATGGCAAAATTGCAACCCCTCCTCCTTTCGAGGGAATTACGCGAAAAGCGGCCTCATCGTTGTCATTATTTTCGCCATCGTAGGTTTATTATTAGAAGGGGAAACAATAGTTTCACTTCTATATTTCTCGCCGAAACATCCACACGTGACGTCACAGACTTCAGAGTGTCTTACGGTATTTTGGCGACTTTGGTTCAAAGAGGTTTCCTGGAACTTGGTATGTTACTTCTCTAACCCCCTTCAAAGCACAATGAATTTCACTTTTATCGATTTAGAACTATACGTAGCCCAAGCAGGCGCCGTCATAGAATAACCAAGGAGGATACATAAAACTTGCTGGAGTAGAAGCCGCCTATGCGCCGCTACGGGAGAGAGTGAAGCCGCGCCGAGCATGCGGCGGTCATGTTGCCAGTGACATATATAAGTGGTTATATCAGAAGAAAAGAAAAGGAAAGGAGCCGACCCGTAACTGTCTCTCCTTACGAGGACACCTCAACAGGTCAGCAGAGGAATGGGATATGGGGAATAAAAGATATAGGGAGAAGGAAGGAGGGATAAAAAGAATAGAAGGAAAATAGACGGAGAAGAAGCCGCCAGCCAACGAGAGGAAAAAAGAAGGAGATAGGAAAGTGGGGATCCGGTCGAAGCAGTCCAAGGGCGGGGTGCCACAATGCGAGAGCTGCACGGCATCAGGAGACCGCGGAGGGCGAACCAGTCGGCGGGAGCTACGCTGAAGTCGGAGATCGCGAGGGCACAACCGTCCAGCTTGAAATCCTCCGAGCGAATCCGCCAGTGACAGAAAAGAGCCGAGCTCTGCAAATTTAATGCTTCATCGCGCTGCGGGTGAAGTGACTCATGTGTTTATAAAGCAACGAAAACAAGTAATTCTGGTTGTAAATGTTTATTTACAACCAGACTTCTTACAACCAGGTTGACTTCTTTACATGGGCTAATGACATCTCGCGACGGTAAAACAAGACCACGTCGCCTCTTACATTTAATTAAAGGTGTCAGCTCATCTAAGTGCATGGCTGCTATGCACTTTTCACAGGTAGTTGCAGTTCAACCTTTCGACCAATGAAGCCTGCTATGTATGGCACCTGGGAATTAACCGGCAAAAGCAGAAAAGCTTTCGGGCTAGTCAATGCGATGCGTATTGTCGTGGTCATCGAGCTGCAGGACTGGGGCCTAGCGCATGTCAGTGAGATTGCTTCTTGGATGTACCATGGCTGCAGGAGTCGTTGCATTCAATACGGAGAGAACATCTTGGGACTGCAGTGTCCAGAACTTGAAGACGTGACTTCCGTCTGAACCAATAGACGCTTGTATGCAGCCATAAACTGCGAAGCTGTTGGGTTGTTGTTATGGCCGCCTCATCCACGTATTGATTCAAAGAAGTTTTCGACATAGTCTTGACTGAGTTTGTGTGTCAGTAAGTATTTCAGATGACCCTGGCTGACAAGTCCGTCAAACATTCTTTCCGTGCTTGCCATGCGTATCCAAAAACCAATGAATCCGTTTTTTTTTTTCAGTCCTTCTGTCACTGCCGGATCTCTCAGCCCGTTTATGTACGCTCGAGTCTCCACAAAAAAAAAGACTTCCAGAATGCTTCGTTCCCCTGCCGAAGGGGCGCTTTGTACGACCTTGCCAGCGGGTTCCTGGAGTTTAAGATGCCAAACAGGCCACCAAAAGTTCTAATAAACGTAGATCTTGTGCTGGCACCCTTGAATATCGGAAGTTTTAGCTTTTGTTCGCAGAAGTCCAAAGCGTCGGCAACTGAGGCACTCGATCAGTTGTACAGCATATCATACCTTCGTTTTCTTGCTTTTCCCATTGGACGTGGACTTTCGTAAGTTTGTTTCCGAGCCACAACCCTTCTTCACGTTGAAGTGCCTTCAATGCCACTTCATAACCCCATTTCACATGCTTCCCTTCAATGTCAAAGAGGTGGTCAAAGCACTCTGGCGCGAAGTGCACAGAGCGAAGTGATCTCAGTCTTTCGCATTCTACTTCTCACGGCGAACGGCCCACTCCCAGAGGCTCCGCGTTACGGAATCTTTAGGAAACCTGTAAAACGAATCCGGACTGTTATGTTTTGCACGCGCTTAGATCGCGTCAGCTATAGCTCCCTTTAGTAACGAGCGCGGAATGGCTATGTCGAAGCCGTTTTCGTGTACGTACAGGTGTAATGTGAGGCCACAACCTTTTTTCAACCTGTTGGCACATCCGTAAACGACGCAAGAGGCAACCATTGTAAACCATTTGTTTTTACATGCCGACAAGGTGAAACAAGAACGGACGAAATCAGTAGCTCGCGATGGCGCTGAGCACACTTTTTGCCACTGGCAAGATGGCGGCGGCTGGCTTCACTCGCACAGCGCCCCTTCCACTCCAGCAAGTTTTATGTATCCTCCTTGAGAATAACTAACGTCACGTCGACTGGTGCGGGAATTTCCAAGTAGCGTCATTACCAGCATTTGTTGTTTTGGGCATTTCCTCGCTTACCAAGTGTATTCTCACGCCGAGAGTTGTCATATTCACATTTTGAAAAAATAACTTACTAATACAAAAAAATAGTTTTCTTTTTATTATTTCCTTACAGTAGCGAACGGTTAATATATGTAAAAAGTTAAACGCCCTATAATACTAAACAGAACGCTAAAACCATGCTTCCCAAATGAAAAGTGATGCAATACATCTAAGAATGAATATTACACGCAATAACAGCGTGCCGATTACGGAACGTAGCATTGTCCTAGCTATTCATGCATTTTTAAGGGGGGGACGAGGGTCTTAAAATAGCACAAACTTGTAAGAAATGATGACTTGCAAAAATTGAAATATTAGGTATTCATAGTGAAAAGTGTGTTTTGGAAAAGTTTTATATTATGACAAAATACCATTTATTTTTCTTAAAAGCTTTATATATGAAATTGCAAATGTTTTGAAACTGGAAACATAATTTTCATGACATCGGTATTTTTATTAAGTGAACCTGCCTTACGGACAATTTGAGCAAGTTTCTGTGAAGATATCTAGACAAACTTGGTACCATTCTTTTCCGCATTACTTGAACTACAGGCTGAAGCCTTTTTTTCTCTCAACCTTGATAAAATTGTAATTATATGACAAATACCAGCTAATTACTGGAAACTAATTTTTACCTTCCAAGTTTAAAAATTATTTCTGATCAAAGAAACAGCCGTTTTCACATCTAGTTTGCTTTGGCCTGTGGGATTAACCTTTTCAAAGGAAACATGTAGTTTCGAAAACTAACTTTTTATTGCGAGTAACCATAATGACCCGTAAAAGAACGCCTTATTGTAATGTGCAAATATGTTATTACATTTTTTTCTAAATGAGATATTTGAATTCTGTTTGTAGATTTGGTATCTCTATTTATTGGTACGCATGCATGATAATTTGTATGACATTAAGATAATAAATAAAAAACGTTTTTTATGACCCTCGTCCCCCCTTAACTTCTAAGTGATGCTGTACTTTTGCCAGGTTATTGACACAGAGTCTGGTACAGCATTGGGACCCATGGAAGAAGGTGAAGTCCTAGTGCACTCCCCTTCCACCATGAAAGGCTACTACAAAATGAGTGACGAAACTGCGGCTGCTCTGGATGCGCAGGGATGGTTTCACACAAGTAAGGTGCCTTCACTAGGCGTATATATAATCGAGTTGTTTCCCCTGAGACGCTAATACAAGCTTCGCCAATGCTGACGTGGTTGCGCCCATTGCACAGAAACAGACCATGCGCAAATTAGGAAGAAAAAAACAAAATGGCGAAGCTCTCACTACGCCGCCAAACAACGAAGCTAGACAATTACGAAGTTTAATCTGGTTCTTTCTAGATTAGGCTTAGCGTGGTTCTTTCTAGGTTGCTTGAAGCTTTTCTTAATTACTGGTTTAGTCTGTCTATTTATTCTCTTATGATGATTGCATCCCGTCTGTTGCCATATTTAGTGGACTAGCATTGAGTAGTGGCATTCACGCAGTTTTATGTGGCACATCGCCTTTCATGATTTTTAAGAGCGGAGGGCTGTCGCCACTTGGCGTGATGAAAAAAACAACAGAAATTAATAAAAAAAAACATAAAAAAGAGACAAAGTCTCCACAGCTTGGAACCCCTCCGGGGAGAAGCTGTACACGGTGGAAGTCTTCATAATTTGCTTCATCGCTTGAATACATATTCGTGTTATTATCTTTGCCCTGCGCACAGATTTCTTCTCGTGTACGAACGCGCACAGTATTCAGCTAGTTACGCTTCTGCGATTAATTACACCCCCTTTGGGGGCGAATTAGAATGCACTGTTTTCGGCTGAGTCAAACTTACATAAAATAACTTCAAGGCGCTAAGCATTACAATAAAAAAAGAAAATAAAGAAATGTGCCTTTCAGTTTCACCAATCAGTTGTAATTCTTTATTCTGAAATCAGTCGTGTTCCAATTCGACATAAAAGCTATTAAATCATAGGCTACAAATGTGTGCACAAGGTGTTTTTGTTAACATACATTTCGAGAAAATAAAATTAATAGTTTTTAACATCGTGACTTCCCTAAACTTATCGGCTGCAGTCGTACGTAGCACACTCAGTCAAGACATGCTTACTTTGTCATCATCATCATCTGCCTGACTACGTCCACTGCAGGACAAAGGCCTCTGCCATGTCCTGCAGTGGACGTAGTCAGGCTGATGATGATGATGATGATGATGATGATGATGATGATGATGATGACAGAGTAAGCATGTCTTGACTGAGTGTGTATACTCTGTATAATGCTCAATTCGTGTACTGCAGTACCTTGCTCTGTTTTTGCCAAATGTTTACAAAAACGTATAGTCTAAGCCGCTGAAGAGGATATTACCACTCTCGGTGGGTTATCGCCGTCTTATCACTTTCCGTGTAAACTGCAAATCGATAATATCGACCCGCTCATCATATGTTCTACGATTGAACATGTAAGCGCTATTGAGACGAATGCCGCTGAAGCAGACATGGAAAGAACCGTCAATCACCTCTTGCACACGGAGAGTGCATGCGATAACATCGCACAATGTGTGATGCCCGCATTCGATATGGCTCCTCAGGGAAAGAGGAATTAAAAATGCCAGCCGTCTTTCAATGAGGTGGAAGGCAACTGCGAGCATTTATTTCTCATATGAAAGGGTTGACGCTTGGGCAAGTGTTGATGCGGGCAATGTTATCAATGTTATCACATCGATTGCCACTGAGGCAATGAGCGCTAACATCCAACTAGCTTTATTTCGATATAAGGGAGGACGGTGCGAGCAAAGAAAAGGCAGGAAAAGTGATAGAACTACTTATAAGTCAACGCTCTTTGCCTTAGAATGGTTCTTTGCCTGAGAACTCTTTTCCTCTGTTGTCTAGTCTCTTTCAAACATTCTATGCACTTTTAACATTTGGTAATTTACCCAGAAAGGCGCGCTACCAAGCGCTTGCGCTATCTCGAGGGGCATCGGGAGACGGCTCGTAAACTTGCCGTGCTCTCTATTCTCGTTTGGAGGACCGAGAGCGTGAAAACCGCTTCGCTGTCTGGAGCAGGTATATTGCCCTAAACCAGTGATTAGTTGAGTTACGCGAGAGCGGATTCTAAAAAGGTATCTGCTATAGCCATACTTTGCACAACACTCCACTTTCGTGTTATCGCATTGACTGCATCACCTTCGCGCTGAAACTTTAACATTGATTTAAAGGAAACCGACGACGTTTTAGAATGCGATAAATCTTCCTCGTTGGCAAGGGCCGCCACTGTTGTAGACGAGGTTGCAATCTTTTTTTCGCGATTGTTCCAGCTTGATTTTTAGAATACATGAAAAACAAATTCGGCAGGGCCCACGCTATTAGGGAATTGGTGTTATGAGAAGCATGCGGAGGGGAGGTGACAGTGTAGTATTTTTGATTGAGCGAAACGATACGACATAACGCTAAAGATACGTGCAAACGTTGATTGATTGATTCATTTATATGTGGGGTTTAACGTCCCAAAACTACCATATGATGATGAGAAACGCCGTAATGGAGGACTCCGGAAATTTTGACCACCTGGGGTTCTTTAACGTGCACCCAAACCTGAGCACATGGGCCTACAACATTTCCGCCTCCATAGGAAATGCAGCCGCCACAGCCGGGATTCGATCCCGCGACCTGCGGGTCAGCAGCCTAGTACCTTAGCCACTAGACCACCACGGTGGGGCATCTGCAGATGTTGTGCCCACAGACATATGCTAAACGGTCACATGCTTACTGTTGCGTAACGATGCCAGCAACAACACGGGTATCATCCACACCAGAAGCGGTAAGCTAGGGAGCCTACAAGAACGGCCGTTTTTAGGGTGGAGACATCTTAATAAGTGCCTTCAAGAAACTCAGCCAAAACCAGCAAGCAACGGGGCACGCTGTTGCCAGCTTCCACCAAATTCAGCATAGTTTTCTGTGCGCCGCCATTTTGGAGCCAGCCGCCCTTGTAACAACACACAACACCTGGGCTTTTGACAGTGGCGGTTCTCAGGGTCGTGTAAGCGACCCAGTTCTCAAAGTGAGCGCACGAAGAAATTCGCAGCCCACACACAAACACTTGCGACATAATACTGAGGTTACGCTGACACGAACGCAAGCGTGGCAACAGCTCAGACTAGCGAGCGCGTCTCCGTACGAACGCGCGGACGCGTCCCGTTTGTGGGCTTCCTACTCGCAATGCGTGGACGCAGCAACGACAACTTCGGTTATCTACTCATTCGCGAACACCGCGAAACACATATACGTGTGCCGCAGGAAAAAACAGTGACCGAAATACGCAGTACTCACAGAGCAAATACGAGACGCACTGGTGGGCTCCCAGCCGTCTCGCTTCACTTGAGCCAGCCATAGTTGTCGTCGGCCAGGGCTCGCTGGGAAGCGGAACATTCGCACCCCCTTTCTGTTGTGGTTAGTGCAGAGCGGTACGCAGCATCCAGGCATTCTAAGGCTTCACCGGCAGCGTTTAACACGCTACCGCAACGTTCGACGCCGTATTATTGCGAACTAAGCGCAACCGGGCGTAGACGCAGTGCGGGCACCAAGATGGGGCGACAGCGCGGCGTTGCTGTCTGGCAACATTGTGTTTTGGCGGGCGGTGGCATGTAGTGGGTCAAAGGCTGACATCACCCTAAAAACGGCCGTTCATGTAGGCTCCCTACGGTAAGCTGATATGTAGCGCCAGCGAGGACGGCGGCCATGGACGCTGCTAGGTAAATGAGCTTCAGTGGATGGCGATTTACTATTATTCTTGTTAACCCGACGTGACGGCTGTATGATAAAAGTGCGTATGCACGGCTTATAAGATTGGATAGTAAGTACTGCAACTACAATCGACGTTTTACGGACATTACGGTCTTTGAATAAAAATGCACAAACGCCGATCACAACAGAAATATAAAGACGTTCCGGCACACAAAACGGGAGCCTTGTTCACAATGGCAGCAAAGGTGGAAGCTCCGCGTTTAAATGGTCTACAGCACTTGATCTAAACATGTTCGGGGGGCAGATTACCACCCGTGCGGTTGAGCGTGCTTTTTCTTGTCTGTATTGTTAGTGATTCAATCTAGAAGTCAAGTCCTTCTCGACATGCGCTTTGCCCCGGTCTATCACATGATAGACATTGAGGTCTAATTGAAAATCGGTTCCGATACCTGCCTTGGCTCTGTCGTAGAATACTTGCCACGCACAGTGCTGGGGTTTAATTTCTGCTGGGACTATGACATTTATCCTACGCGTTCATTGGGTCGATGCTACCAATCCTACATTTTACGGGTGAAGTTTTTTAGGGCCGTCCTTGTTGACGTCCATGGTGCCTCACGAAACCCAAACCGAAACTGAACACCTGCACAACAAAAAACGAAAACATATGCGTAGACGACCGGCTTAATGTGTAATCAAATATACGACAACATAATACATAGTCCCCCACACCATCCATCTGTCCATCCGTCCATGCACCTCTCCATCCGTGTAGGTGCTCATCCATCCATCTATCCATGCATGCGTCCGTTCGTTCGTCCTTTATACTAGTCGGAGATTTTTATGTAGACACAATGGATCTTAGCACCTACAGCTTCACCCACTCGTCGTTCTTCACTTTGTGAAGATGCACTGATTATTCTTAACGATCTCGAACGAAAGTTACCAATGTCTGTTTGCGCCCATGCAGGGTTCCCACTGGTGGCTATTTCTCGCCAAATTGGAGAATTTGAGAGACTCGTGGTGACCTAAAATAAGGAATGACGACATGGCGAATTTACGGCGATTTTCGGCTTACGTCTCCACTGAATTATGCATTCTATTTTCAGTGCCTTCCTAACGAGTGAGGAACATTTTTTCTATTTTTATTTCTTTTAGGCTCACAAGTAAAAGTCACACTTTTTGCGCACTTCAGTATGTCAGTGCTATTTCTTAATTAACCTAGATTACAGAGGTGCTGGTGCGTCCCCCAGCCACCTACCAGCAAAGTGTAAGTCAGCGGATTGCTTCGCTTGCCGCGAAGCTGAGGTATTAAACTAAGTTCTTCAAGGTGCTTCAATCTCTAAAGTTTGGCTTCTGAGGTGGCTAGACGGTAGTTAGGCCATGTGTTTCGACCATAGCTCCCACTTTTCTGAATAGCTTGTCGACTTTGTCACTGCTGCAGCGCCTTCTCACTACGTAGGGTTTATTTTGTTATTAACCCATTTTTCATTCACACTAAGTTGTCAGCTTCTTTGAGCGGCTTTCAGCAAATAACTTCAGTGAGGCTAACGTTTAGCGTAAACTAGGTCATGCAAAAAGCCTGGTGCGCGCATTGTGAAGATTACAAAGTACTTTCGAAGAAGTTATTTCCGTTTTTCCGGTGTTCAGCCGATTGCTATGGAAGGATGATCATGAGTGCTCCGTTCACAACGGATGCAGCCTTAGCGCCACCAAGTGCATCTGATGGCTAGTCGGAGAACCAGGCGCACCAAGCACTCTCATAGTAAACCGGGAGATGCGACTGGCAATGAGAAACGTCAACATATTTTGGGGGTTATTGTACAGGGCTACGCATAATCTGCATTTTTTTACTAAGCATGACAAACACATCTACAGTGGCGACTTTTTTGACAATATTTCAAGAAAAATGGCTACTTTTGGCAACTTCCTGCTCATCGTTGGGCGACTTTACTTGAAAGTCTGTGGCGACCCTGTTTCGCCGTTTCTTGGTTGATACAAATTGTCAATGACATTGAGCACACTGCGCTTAACTACAGTTGATCCTAACCCAACGTGACAGCTGTATCGTAGGAATACATATGTAATGCTTATTAAAGTGGATAGCCATCACTTCCTCCCCAATGAACGCTTCACGAACATTAAGGTCTTTTTGAAAATATGTTGCGAGAGCTGGCGTGGCAAGAATACTTGGTTCCTGCTTTGAACCTTACAGTTATTGTTTACATTCATTGGATGAGCGTAACCATATGTCACCAATTTCCTAACGCTCATGCGTTGGAATTACCTATGTGCAGTCTCGCCGTTTCTAGACATATATCAAGTTTCAACCACCTGTGGCACATACCCGCATACCAGTGGCACATACTCGCCCACGGGTATAAGTGTCACTGTCTGGCGGAGAGCGTTCGAAGACTTACGCGACGGGATTGCGACATCATTTATGTTATGACCAGGGAGTCGTATTCATCAAACCATGTCACCCACCCATACTAAATTTGGTTTACCAGACAGACAGACAGACAGACAGACAGACAGACAGACAGACAGACAGACAGATAGATAGATAGATAGACAGATAGATAGATATACAGAGAGACAGAGAGACAGATAGACAGATAGATAGATAGATAGATAGATAGATAGATAGATAGATAGATAGATAGATAGATAGACAGACAGACAGACAGACAGACAGACAGACAGACAGACAGACAGACAGACAGACAGATAGACAGACAGATAGATAGATAGATAGATAGATAGATAGATAGATAGATAGATAGATAGATAGATAGATAGATAGATAGATAGATAGATAGATAGATAGATAGATAGATAGATAGATAGACAGACAGACAGAAGACAGACAGACAGACAGACAGACAGACAGACAGACAGACAGACAGACAGACAGACAGACAGACAGACAGATAGATAGATAGATAGATAGATAGATAGATAGATAGATAGATAGATAGATAGATAGATAGATAGATAGATAGATAGATAGATAGATAGATAGATAGATAGATAGATAGATAGATAGATAGATAGATAGATAGATAGATAGATAGATACCAAAGGTGATTACAGTACGCAAAGAAATACTTCGCAATTGAGAAATTGTCTTGCTCCGCCCCCACGGGCACAGGAGGTTGGCCATGCGCAGCTGTTATTAGCTGCAAAAGTACAATAATTACGCCCCTGTCATTGTTAAAATGGTTATTGTTTATCCACTGCATGATATAGGTCGGTAAACATCGCACAGCTGCAGAACCGAGCACCGAAGCAAAGCATTGCATTTCGGATTAGCAGAGACTGTTTCAACCTGGTGATCTTGGGACGTCAGCGTGCTAAAACATTTGGGGCGTTCTTGGTCGCACGATCTGTGAGCATGAGCTTTATAAATGCGTTCGATATCACTTACTTACGCAACTTCCTTGCCTTATGCGTCGGTTGTCACACTGGCACACATCAGTCATTAGCTTTTTTTTATGAGAGACGCCATTACGGCGTCTCTCATAGTCATATGGTGGTTTTGGGACGATAAACCCCACATATCAATCAATCAATCAAGCTTTTTTTTTTTGTAGAGCCCGAACCTTAAACCGATCATGGTGAGGCTAAACTTGTACAGCCAAGCGGCTCCGAGTGTAAAATGGAACTCATGTGTTACGTGAGGAAGCCGAATCTGGGAAAACAGTTCAAGACGTTTTGTGTAGCCGTTGTGCTTGTAATTTATTATATTTGTTGGTGTTGCGTCTAGTACATAGTAGAAGAGGGCAAGCCTGGTAAACCAGGCTATCCGAGAACTTGAAAACAACATACACTGATTTGATTTATATTTGGGGTTTAACGTCCCAAAACCACCACATGATTATGAGGGGCGCCATAGTGAAGGGCTCCGGAAATTTCGATCACCTGGGGTTCCTTAAAGTGCGCCCAAATCTGAGCACACGGGCATACAGCATTCTCGCCACCATCGATAATAGAGCCGCCGCAGCCGGGATTCGATCCCGCGACCTGCGGTCCAGCAGCCGAGTACCTGAGCCACCAGACCACCGCGGCTGGGCAAAATGGCAGAAACTATAGTTTTGGTGTTCAAGGCACTTGTTCTCAAATGTCCGTCAGATAGCGTGCCTGAACTACGCAGACGACGTCGGCTACTACGACGAGGACGGCCGCTTGTATCTAATCGACCGGGCCAAGTTCACGTTGGACTGCTACGGCAAGAAAGTGAGTCCCTGCGAGCTCGAAGGCTGCCTCATGGAACACCCGGACGTGGCCGAAGCAGCCGTGCTGGGAGTTCCGCACTCCCGAGCAGGCGTGGTACCTGCCGCTATCGTGGTGCTGAAGCCATGTAGCAAAAACAGCGGCGAGGAGCTGGCCGAACAAATCAAGATTCACGTGGCGGGTGAGTTCCAGAATGTTCTTGGCATCTCTTCATGTGAGGGAGCATATTGTCATGTCACCTTGGAGGTCTAGGCGGACTTTATTTGTCGTAGAAGAGCAAGGCTCTTGGCGAACGCGTCGGTTGAAAGCGCTGTCCAAAGGTATAGCACGTGCACTCCTTTCTTTCGTGACCTGTACTCGCCGCCCATGCCTTTCCCCTTCCACTACTACGGATGGAATTTTGTTATCGTGAGTACATTCCTGCGATTCGCGAACGGAGTGTCGATCTATAGCGTTCACTCGGATACCAAAAGCTTCGTATCGTCTTCCCTAACTTACATCAGCTATAGCACTGGCTGGTTTCGGCTAAACGATAACTAATGTCAGCTGGTGTCGAATAATCCTGACCGAACTACAGTTACTGTCGGCTAGTGTTAGTTAATGCTCAAAGTCCGTACGCTCAAGTCCGCTGGTGGTCGCAACAAATGGTAGTACTGCGTATTGCTATGGACAGCCATCAAAGACGAATGTGTTAAAAAAGAGGACGACACTTTGTAGACTTTCGTGCCGAGTACTCTCCTGTAAGTACGCCTGACTAAAGCACCTCATCTGCGTGTCTTGGCATAATGATAAGGTGACTAATGTCCCTTTACATGGGTTAATATTGGTTATTTCTTGCTTAGTATTGGCCAACTGTCACGGGCCCATGTCACATTTTGATGACGTAACTGTGGTAAATGTTTGCTAATTTAGGGTATATCCGGTGTTTAAACAAAATTTTTTTACGGTACATAGTTGCAACGATGCTGGCACGTATGTGTACACAGTGGACCACTGTTAAAGGGAACATCTGTCGGCCGGTGGCGACAACTCAGTTTCGCGTGAGTGGTGCTGTTTCGTCATCCGCTAACCACTGCTGCCGCGCTTCGAATAGTCGCGGTGGAAAGCATTCACAGGATAAAAGAGCGCGGCGAACGGTGTTCTCTGCGCCTGCGCGAAAACAGTTGCAGCCACTGGCCGTAGGTGGCACCGAGTCGCCGCCACGAGTTCCGATGTTGTCGACGGTGTACACAGTCAACCACTCCGAGCTCGTTTCGCTTGTATTCTTTTTGCAGAGAAGCTGCGATCATGAGCTCGGCATTGCGTATGTGTCATACATACTAAGTTAATATTTCGCTTTCTTTCTTTAACTCTTTCACGCAGCCCGTCTTTCACCGTGGAAGCACCTCTACGGTGGTGTTTATTTCACCGACGCCATTCCAAGAACTGATACTGGAAAGATACTGCGTCGCAAGCTGCCCGAACTCCTCGTTTCGTTGCCGCGAATCGACCGGCCTGGCCCGACACCGTGAATCCGTCCACCACGTGCTGCGCTTGCAAAAGTTTGCGAGCGGCCCACGCCGTTGGAAATGCGAGACCAGAAGACCACAACCAAGTGGACGTTAGCATTATTTCGACGTTTCTATCTTTCATCCAAGGAAAGAAGAGACATCACAGTGGGTTTAGGTGAAGGACTCTGCTCGTTCAATGATGAGGAAAAAGCGAAAGGCTAAGAAATTCACGGCACACCACAAAAACAAAAAAAAACGCCAGGCCTGCTTGGTAGGCGCAGCACAGTCGCAGCGAAAGCTAGAAGAGCGGCCTTTCAGAGACTTTTCTGAACACTCATTGGGTAACTGCTGCAAGCACACTTGCTTGGTACCCACTAGGGCATAATTAATAAGCTTTTGGGTAGTAGGCCGGCATTCGCTATGCCATTTTTTATCATTCTTATGAGAAGCGTGGTCGATACACTAAACAATTGCAAAGAATTTTGTGCCAGTTGTCCACGCAGTGGCTGACGACGATGAGGAATTATGGCTGTAGTGTGTATGCGCCACAGTTAATAGGGGAACTAGAACACGCTTTTGTAATGGGTTGGAGCATTGGATGGCCCACTCGTTATGCTAATTGCACTGTGCGACGACTGGTTGTTTTTTCGCTGTTGTAAAACGTTTTATGAGTAGAATTAACGTGATTGCTTTCCCGACATCAAGCCTGCCTAAGGCAAGTTTGACAACAAGTCACAAGCACCGGTCTAACAAGTGATTACTAAATGTGTAGGTGACCACCAAACAGGTGGAATTCGTGGTCGCTCTATACAGACAAACATTCATATTACACGTTCAGTTCTTGATAGTATTGATGGTAGCATGGACCAAGTAGCCCTCCTTCAAATAGACCTTGCAAAAGCATTTGATAAGGTACAGCATGCTTTTTTGTTCCGGCTCCTAAGACACCTGCTGTTGGGTGATGTACTGTACAATGGTATTTCACTCTGTTAGAAGAAGTGCACAACTAGGCTAATTGTAAACAACGCACTTTTCAATATAATAAAGTTAAATTCATCTGTACGTCAGGGATGTCCGCTCTCGCCTTTGCTTTTTGCAATTTATCTGGAACCATTACGTTTGAGTGTGCTTCTAAAGTCTAGCATTAGAGGCTGCCAATATGATGCTGAGGAAGTTAAAGTTCTAGCCTATGCAGATGACTTTGCCTTCTTTTGCGCTGATAAACCCAGCTTTCAAGAAGCAGTCAACACTACTTTACGTTTCTGTGAAGACGCTGGCGCCAGCATACATTTTGATAAAAGTAGTGGATTCTGGCTAGGTATGTGGGCCCAAAAATTCCGTCTTCGCAAATATTCATTGGAATGCGACTCCTATGAAATACCTTGGTGTGCCTCTCGATAACTATCGTAACAGTGGCCCACACTGGACCGCTGCGATAACTACGATCCGCCGAAAGGTGGCAACATGGCACGGACGGGAGCTTTCAATTTTTGCCAGAGCAAAAGCGTGCAATATGTTCCTTGTATCAAAGCTTATATTCTGCAGGTGTCGCACTGCTCTCGTGTACACATTCAAGCCTTTCATAGGATATTTGCCTGCTTTATTTGGAGCTCCTCCTGGGAACCCATGAGAAGAGACAATCTTTTTTTTCCGCTTGAAAAGGGTGGCCTCGGCCTTGTGCATTTGTTCGTGCGACAGTTGGTGTTGCGATTTTTTTACCTCAAGGATGTGTGCCACCCCCTTTTTTTTAGCAGTTCTTCGTAACCGCCTATGTTACCACCTTCCTTTTATTCATGTCACAACAAGCGTTGCTAAGGAATTGCCGTTGCGGGGATTCCTAAAAGAAATTGTTGATACTGTCAATTTTTTGAAAGCCAGGTTTACCTTAGAGTATTTGTATACTATTGACAGAACAAATTTAACAGCTGCACTTGTGAATAACCTTTTCCCTGAACCTGTTTATCGAAAGCCATATTCGCTTTCACCTGGTCACGATGTATTATTTCGTGTTCGTAGAATGTGGATATCTCCTTCAGCAAAAACATTTTTCTTTAAACTGCACACTTGTACGCTGCCATTGAAAACGTGGCTGAATGACAAATACGTACCCTGGACAGGGAATTGTAGGCTCTTTAACCAACCTGAGACTATAGAGTATTGTTTCATTCATTGTCGTGACGCTTATTTTTTAATTTTTCTAAATAAATTCTAAATAGAACATTAAGAAAAGAACTTCCTATCACAGCTCATGGTATTAGGTTCCTCCCATTCAAAAAGAGTCTGACTGTTAATACTCCTTATGACCTGTTTATGTTGTTTGGGCTTTATTCACTATGGAAAAGTCGCATCATTAATAGACACGCCGAGCCACCACGGTCGACGAGATCTGTCCTCCGAGAAGCAGCTGCTCAAGTGCGCAGTGTTGTTAAGACTTTTGACCCTGTTCCCGAGTGGCTTCCCGTTCTTGACACTTGTGAGTGTTTGCCTGACTTCTGATGAAATATGTTGTGTACACTTTACTGGTGATAATTTCATTCATTAAAGAAAAAGAACACTGGTCTAGCTCAGTGGTAAAATATTGGGCTGGCACCCAGCGGACCCGAACTCGAACCCCACTGTGCCATTGGTGCTAGGTCATGCCTGCCTAAAACAAGCTTGACAAGTTACAAGCACCGGCGTAACTCAGTGATAGAAATATTGAACTGGCACCCAGTGGACCCGGGCTCAAGCCCCACTGTGTCATTGCGCAAGTTTTTTGTTTTTTTTTTCTGATTTCGCACTATGTGGTTACAAACACCGGTGGCGGCGGCGGCGGCGGACAACATGCACTGCGCGTGAGCCGAAAATTGATCTTATAGCAGCTTTCGCTGTAAAATCAACGCCAACGGACGGCGGAAACAGCTGAAGGCTGTAACAGAAAAGAGGCTACACACGTGTACATATGTCAGGTGGATACAAACAAAGCGTTATGCTTTGATCACCACATTGACGCAAGTCTGAATGAAGCAGCGACGGCCTATCTGAAGACGTGGCTCTCGCACGATTTTCGAAATTATTTCTGTTCTCCAGGCAATACAGCTGCGCCTACAAAGACAAAATTTATTGTTGTGAAACGGGTCTCATTTTCGAGAGCCACCGGAACTGCCTTCAATCGGTCTTCAATAAGCACGATCACGATCAACGGAATGTTATTATTGGGAAAGGCGTGTGTGCTGTGTGCGTGCCTGTATACATGAGTGCGTCTGTAGCAGGGGTAATGGCGGAATGGGAGCTGAAAGATCGTAAGTGTGCCACTATGAAGCTCTTATAAAAAATGTCAAAAATACACAATCGCTTCTTTCACATATACATACAATTACTTGTAATAACGTCCACATACTTTCCTTGGCATCATTGTCTCTTAATTAATATTGTGTCTAACTGTAATGAAGAAGTGCACCCTGCAGAGCTCCGCATCCCCAACAAAGCTGCGACGGCTGTTAAGACGAATTGCCGGGCCAAACGTAACACTGCATGCCTTTGGTGCTGACTTCACTCGCTAATGTCGCGCTGTGGGTCAGATACGTTGGTGCAACTGCTCACGTAAGCGGTAGTTTTTTTTTTTTTTTTTTGGGGGGGGGGGGTGCGATCTTTTCGAGTGGGTGTGCGACCATGGTTGCGGATTCATCATCATCATCATCGTCATCACAAATCTGCAGCCGTATACCGTCAGCGCTACACAGGAGTGGCTCAAGCTGGACGTTGTTGCTGTTCGCGCTAGCTAATCCTACGATGGTATCCCACCTGACATTACAGTATCTGCTATCAAAAAACGTGCCTCAGCTCATTATTACACTATCAAAGAAAATGAACTCTTAAATTTACACTTGTTTTCCGTCACAGTAGTTCATTGCAAGGCGAAGGTTACAAGTAGTGAGAAAAAGATGAACAGGGAAATTCGTTGAAGCCGATGTTTCAGAAAGAGTTTCTTGTTATGACGCTCGCTATATAATGTATAGGCTTGTGGATTCAAGTTATTCCACGAAATGTCGAAATAACAGAAAAGACGGCAACGTTAGCGATATTTTGAAGCTTTCATTCGGCATTTCTTTGGGCACAGCGGGGACGGTCTTTTGGCTTTTTCCCAAATAACTGCGTTGAGCCACAAAGGAGAAAAGTGCCGGAACTGGGCGGTCGTGAGCAAGTATGTATAAGGATAGCGGCACTGCGCTCGTATAAAACTTGATCGAAAACATCGTAAAAGAGAAAGATAAAACAATCATGTAATTACAACAATATCATGGAGCCACAAGAGCATTGATTAGTGCGGTGTCCTCCCAAGTGATTTGTGAAACGCTCGTGAGCATGTGGCCCTTCAGGCATCTTGTCTATATACCGCTTGCTCTTCCATCTAATCCATATTCATTTGGTTCGAGGTATACGAGCGGAGAAGTTATAATTTTGTGATAGTACACATCCCTTAGGTATCTCAACCATGAACGAGGCAACGCTTTTGCATACAAAATCGTCGCGCAACAGTTTCAAGGCGAAAGCCATAAGACGCCTCTTCAAACGCCAAAACGGACTGTCAGCGGCGTGACGATTTGCAAAGCGATCAAGTGATTACGGTTTCATATGATGTCTTTATAGCTCTCATGACTGCCAATGTTAGTGACGTCGTTATAGCATCATATGACGTCATCCCATTGCATCAAAGGTTGGCCGATCAGGGAGGCCACACTAAACCTGGTGAGGCGCAGCAGGAAGCGTGCAGTTTTTTCGATCATTGAGGCTGCCTGAAAGCACGTGAAAAGATTTCAGACGTGTATCAGGATTATTGAACGGGTTGAGATGAAGAAGAAGGAGATGGCTTTCGCCTTCGTTAGAGTGATGAGGGCTTTTGTGAATCGCATAAAGACCCTGTGAATTGTTTACACAGCCAGCACCGCTAAAATGAGTGAGCACCGCGGCATAGACAAGGGCTTGCCTGGGCTCAAACGCTCTCGCAGACGCTCTGCTCTAAAAAAGAACAGCAGCGACTCGTGCAGCTAATGCCAGTTCTAGGACGTCTGACAGGCTGCCATTGACGTTTATGCGTGGCGTATTTTTTTAACGAGAAAGTGTTTTATGCCACGTTCCATCAAAATTTTAGTGTCGGGCTTCCGTCACGGAAATAACGTCTAAAACTAACATTCAGACGGCAAAGAAAAATTCCGTCAACGGAAGTCGAACTCAGGACCTCTCGGTCGGCGACAACCGCTTCTGGCACGCTCTTCACTGCGCCACGCTTACATACTTTAAAAGCTTTAAAAACACGCCTTTTATATATCTACCACTGCCCTTTCACAGTGTTCTTGGTAAAGTGCAGTAATGCATCATGACCGTGGGATACGCCATTAGTTCCTTGAAGGCGTCGTTTTTACGCATTACTCTTATTCGATGCCTTTCCAATAGAAGTGCAATTTTGTGAACGACTTAACACGTTTTCATGTGGCGACCTAACTGAAGCGTCGGCGTGGCTCATAGCATCCATCCACACCAACAATAGTTCTGACGCATAAAGCAACGCGCTTGCTTCACCTAGACGTTAACTTCGTATTCCCCGCTTACGCTCACCCCGCGACAAATCGTGGCTGGCCATAGGGGAGAGGTTCAGAAAAGGAAAACACGCAACTTCTGCAGCCCTAATAGGGAGCACGGCTCAGCGCCTGTAGGGGTGGGATGAGGGCATTACAGATGTGAAGAAGAGAGAAGAGAAATGGCGTCTATGGCCAACGACGTGGCGGGCGGCTTCTATAGCCGGTTGTCCAGTCCAGTGTCCTCAAGGAAGCGAAAAACCGCCTTGAATACTTGGGTGTTGTGCTGTGCAGAGAAGAGGACTGTGTAGCCGCGGGCTGACCATGGCGACGGAGTACGGCAAGCAAGACGTCTCATTGTGTGCGAAGCGCTGGGCAAACACACAACAGGTGCTCGATAGTTTCATCTGCCCCGCACGCAGTGCACGCAGAAAACGAGGCTCTGCCAAGCCGATGACGCCGGGCTGCAGGCCAGGAGCAGCCGAAGCGTAAGCGAAGGAGAAGGGACCTTTCCTTCCTGGCGAAACCCTGGTCAGGCAGCCGGGTTGGTGGTTCCATCCTGACCACACGATCGTCACGGTGGCAGCGTAGCAACAGCCTCCTCAATGTGAGCCTCGAAAAGTCTAAGGCGACCACGGCACGGCACACAGAGAGAGCGGAGTGATGTGTCCTTCGCCAGGGCGTATGCCTGCTCATTTCCTGGGATTCCTACATGAGACGGGACCCACTGCAGAGAAACATCGACGCCACTGGCAAGGAGCGCTTGCAGCTTGGTGACGAGCAGCTGTGTTCCGAAACCTGCCCGTTCCAGCTCCGCCAAGGCCAGCAACGCAGCTTCTGAGTCACACGCGACAGCCACGGGGCACGTTGGGGGTTTGCTACCAGGAGGTCAACTGCCAGGTGGAGACCAGCCATCTCTGCAGCGGTAGAGCAGGCCGCAAAAGGGAGACGGCAGGAGGCCATCCAACCAAGTGGTGGAACTACGCAGAAGGCTGTGGCCGAACCTGTGTCTGGAATGACGGAGTCGTCCGTGTACGCAATAAGCCTTCTAAACCAGCTCTTCTTCTAGTACTCATTTTGAAATGGGCAGCGTAACGACACGAGGAAAAAAAGACAGAAGGGCCTCTCTGTCTTTTTTCCCTCGTGTCGTTGCGTTGCCTATTTCAAAATGAGTACTATGAACCAGCTAGCCTTAGCAAGCAATGTACTTAGAACTTATTCTAGCTTGGAAGCAGATGCCTGCTTGAGAGCGCAAATGGGTGAGCGACGTTTGGAGAGCCCTCTCAGACTGGTGTTGATAGCCAGTGGTTTTTCTGTTGGCAGGGGAAGAGGGACGGCTGGAGGCACCAGTCCCATAGACGTTGGATAGATCTGCAGCAGCTCGCCTATCGAAGATCCTGGTCGACTTTGTAGCCGAGCTGGCTGGTCATGAGGCAAGACAAAACTCGCGTTGCGTTTCCCTCTAATCGGGCACAGTGGCGTTTAATGCAGCGAGTAGGTGACGTTAGCACAAGTTTGGCGTGCAATAAGTCGCACTCTTCTGGCTATCACACCACTTTCTATGGTTCCGTTGTAGTGATATGTAGCTCCGCTCTTACCGTTAACTACTAGAGCTACCACAGGCATTCATGACTACAAGGGCATGTTTAATCACTACCTAGTATTCATTCATGGACGTTAGTCGTCGGGATGGATGCATCGTTAATCGTCAACGTGGATGTCTTCACGAAAAACGGTGTTTAAATTTAACTGTCAAACAACAGTAGACATTGTATAAGCTCTCTTATATCAATGTACAGTAAGCAATAAACGACTTCTGCAATGAGACGTTTTACTTTCGTGTTATACCGATTTTCAAGACGGAGGGACCAACCATGTATTTTTTTTTTCTGAAGGAGCCAAAGGCAGTAACTAAAACTAGACTATTTCACGAAAGCTTAAAGTGTGCTTATGTAGCTGGACACATTTTCTTGGTCATACACCGTCGCAGGTCATTTTTCTTGGAAGAGATGACATCATGAGATATAATATGAAGAAATTTCCTAGATGTGTTGGAGGGGAAAGATAACGACACATCCACGCAATTCACATTTTTAAATAATAAATGTTGAAATGGCGTATGAACGACACTGCTTTGGAATACCTGTAACTAGACGTGAGTGCAAATGTGAATCCAGGTAAGGCTGATAGCAGTGCTGAAGATCACTAGACAGAATTTTGAGTCAGCAAAAGCAAGTGAAATTCACTCAGCCTCACTCAAGAAATATACTTTGCGTTTTGGGGACTGACTTGGACTCACACTCACGAAAATTTTACTCCCCCGGACTGACAGCTTGATCAGAGTCCGAGTGAATCGGAGTGAGTCGCCTCATGAAAAGTTTGCCGACCTATGGTCATGGACGAAACTTAAGATTGTGTACCTTTTAAAATGTATACACAACATATGCAGTTCATTTTTGTGAACGAGATATATGCGGCTATAGGCAGCTCTTGCTTTATGCCACAAAGCATGGTCTCTTGTGTACGAAAAATGTTAAAATTTTTGTTTTAAAATTTTTGTTTTTATTATTTTGGTTCCTCATGTATTGATGTGAGTGCAAAATTTAGTTCATATCAGCGAATGACTGGCCCTACTTATTTATCAATTTCAGAGATGAACCAAGAACCGTAAGATAATATGAATAATATTAATAATAAAACTTCATTTTTAATAAATAAATCAAGGTTTTAATTTGCTCTACAAGAAACAAGCAGTGACGACTGCTTACTTTCCTTATTGCCAACACGTAATAAAGGAGATGGCAAGATAAAAACGAAGCTTCATTTAGGTGTGCATATACATGATATGCCTATTATATATGTGCAGAATGTATTATCATTCAATATGTTCTCGCACTACTTCAGAATTTTCTTTCCTTGAGTTAGCCCTCTCTAGATGCATGCTAAAGCTGTCAACTACCTCGGTGGTGCAGTCATTGTTTCTAGACTGCCGACTCGAAGTTCACAGTTTCGATCTGGCAGTCCCATTTCCATGGAGGTGAAACGCAAGAGGTCCATGTGCTTAGATCGAAATTTCCGGAACCCTCCCCTACGGCATTCCTTTGTCACATCACGGTTTTGAAACGTAGAGCCCCCGATATTATAAAGTATTATTACTAAGAGGAAAATGTCACGTGCCTCATTAAGCCCAAAAATTGGCCATCGGCATTATCTGCATAAACACGAGTAATGCGAGAAATCGCCAATCAGTCATCACAACGTCACAAGTCGCCAGAACTAATGACATCGTCCCGACGTCCCACAGTACAGCGCGCAATACAGTGGCTCATGTGTGCCTGCCAGCGCAGTTAACAAAAGGTGCGACTCTCTAATGAAGACAGCACGTCTATTCCGAGCCGATTCCACTCCCTTCTCTTACATTACTAGTATCTCGTCACATGAACTGGCTGACTATTCGCGAGGTGGTGGGGTCTTTGAACTGCCTTATCGTCCCTGCACTCGGCGGCCGTGTTTTATACACCTCAAAATTTCCAAACAATATAGTAAAAACCAATGGACTAGCTAGTACGATGTCATTTGAGGTTGGCCAAAGTAACAGTTATTGAACAATAAAACACATGAAAGACAAATGGAGCATAGATGACATTACTTGAGTTTTCTTATTGTATACTGTATCGATTATAACGCAAGCACAACTTGATGTGGTTGAAAAAACAACCAGTTAGTTGATGCCAAACCCGTATCTTTCAAAATATGCAATATAAGTATCTTAAATCTCGCACGTACAATTCGTTACTGCGGATGACAAATACCTAAGCACATTATATTTTTTATTTTGTTCTAATCGCAAAGTAACTAGTGTTAATGGTAATAAACTTGCGAGCTTATGTACCCCTTCCTGAGGCGTGTATATGTGGGGAAGGGTGGGGGGGCGTCGTTCTCTCAAATCATTTGAAGGAGCAGTGACACCAAATTTCTAAGTCGAGATGTGACGTTCATTCGATCGCTTGGTCCGCAAGTTTTTTAGCGACGCACGAATCGCATATGTTACATAGAAGTTATTCTATTTCAAGCGCAGAGTGCCCAAAGCTTATCGGCACATTCCCGGCCGTGAGACACCGACAGTATTTTAGTGTGTTCAGCAAGCTCCTAGGCCATGCCTCAGGGGCTGTTTGATGATGTACGAGCAGCAATGATTTCGACAATTTCAATGTTGTCATCGTGTTGCCTACACGTGGTACCATCTGCCTGGCTGCCTAGCGATGACTTTACTTGCTTTGTTTCACTTGCTTCGTGCAGCGCGTTTGTGTAACTCCTGCGATTTCGTTGTGCCGTTTCGGGTGATTCGACATGAAGTCGTGAGCGTGAATGTAATTATTTGAAGCTACGGTTATTGCAAACAAGTAATACGAGTGCAGCATTCATATGTCTTGCCAGCCAGCATAAGCTAGGTGTGCGTCTCCAGCTGCCTCATCGCTGCTCGGTCCGGCGTCAACTTTCAGAATCAATGCTCAGAACATTCAACCAAAAAATGATTTGTCACGCCGCGAATCGCCGCAATAGATTATTCGTCAGTGTTTTCATCGTTGCTTGTGGACGCGAATGATGGCGGCAATGACAATCGGAGTGGTGAAGACATGCCATACATATGCACCCCAAGCAGAGGAAATGTCAACTGATGGCCGCATCACCCTTTCGTGTGGCCACGTGATAAGATGGAACAGGATCACGTGACTTCTCCGCTTGGCAGTGCTGAAAATAGGTGGGTATTGCAACCGTTTTGAATTGGGTTCGCTACTGGTCCTACTAATGAATATTACATATATTATTTCGTCCCTCTGTTGCATTACTAGTGCCAAATCATTACTGAGGGATCGAAAACTACTCCTTGATGCATAAAACGCGGCATGTGTAAAGTTGGTGTCACTGCTCTTATAAGGAGGGTGCCAGGTCTTCTATATATCTTTGCCTAGTTGTGGACCTGTACTGTCATTGTGCAATGTGCCGCAGTAATAGGCCACAAAGTTTTTTCGACAATAACGCCTGATGTATTCCAACGTTGCATTTCAAGAAGTGTTTGCTTCCCAACTATATTTTCTGAAAGCCAGTGCTCAATCTTCTTCTTTGGGGGGAGGGGCAGACAAATAGGAAAAGAAGAAGACCTGCCCCCCTCCCCTCCCATCACCTGCTCTTTACAGAGAACCCTGTACATGCCTATGAGCACGACATCACAAATTCATAGCCTGTGCCAACACTGCGGAAAATTGGCTGAAAAAGGTATCAAAGATTAGAACAACAATAGTGACTTCTTCCCGTGACGTGTATAGGGTACAGTCCCAATTAATAACCATATCTAAAACACTTAACAGTATGAAAATTTATTGCTCGTGATTACAACACCGGCAAGGTTCATTTTATGCTGGAGATGCAAAATAATAAAACTTCTTTATAGTATTGCATTTCCCAGAGGTTTAAGGGATCGGTCAAGTTGAAGTAAGAAAGAGGAAAAATAAAACAACACTTGTTTCTACAAAATATTCAACTTGCGTAAATAGAAACACAAGACACCAGAGCTGATGTGACGAGACTTGCATGCTCATGTCACGCAATGTGGCAAGATGAAACGATCAACACGTCTCCGTTCAATAATGTGATTCTGCCTGACAAACGTAAGTATGCAATTTTTGCATACATACAGCCTGATAGCTGCAGAAGACGTGAATTGTTTCATGACAGTCAGAACCTCCACCAGTGACATGAGTGGGTAGCTGATAATGTAAAAAAGTGAAAGCAATAATTGAATGAAGGTGCACTAGGTTTCACAACATCGACACTACCATCACAAACATGGCAAACTGTTAAGAATCTCCCTAGAATCAGACACACGTTGAATGAGGATGAGTGGTGTCACAACTAGATGGGAAAATATGATATCAGGCTTTCTTGCAACAATGAAATAGTGTAACTGTTCACAAAGTAAAGTGAGCAAATCTTATGCACACTTCACTTACAAACACAAAAATACAGCTTTAATGACTGCATAAAACATAATGCAACCTTTAAAAATAAAATAAGCCAGTAAGCTACGATTACGAAAGATTGTGAACCATAAAGCAACCTTGTAACGCCTTTGAAACTCGAATGATTAAATGGTTATTGCACACACCACCCTCAAGTTAATAAAAAAGTGGGCTTCCTCCACGAAGCAACATCACAGTTCGAAAATCAAAAAACTATACTGGAGGTACATACAGAATTATAAATATTTATCAAAAATTACTCCACAATATATATAACATTATATGTAAATATTCTTCAAATTAAATCTGTTTTTTGGCTCATGGTCAATGTTTCATAATGTCTTCATGTTCTTGGTTTTTCAGGTTCAAAGTATTCTTGGTACAGTATAGAGCAAGACAAATTATTACGAAAGCCCTACTATAGCTGTAAATGAATTTAACTGTAACATCTTTGCTTTCTCAACAAGCAACAGGTTTACCTCCCACTGCCACCTAAGTCAATGGCATGGCTATGCCACCAGTAAAAACAGAAAGGGAAAAAAACCGTCCTTTGCTCACTTGTGTGTTCAAGCTCAATAAGCAGCCAAAATAACTTAATAACGCGTCACTGCTATCGCAATGCACTTGTACATCCATGCGGACTCTTGACACATTGGAAAATACTATATACAGGATAACAGGAATATACTCACACATCAATGTATTGAACACAATGAGATACTATAACAACTTTAAAATTTATTAAAACAAAAAAAACATGTGCACTTAATAGTACAACGTGAAAGACTTCAACCAGTATTGATGGCAATAGAAAGGTCAGCTGCTGGTACAACGATACCATGCACCCGACCAAACCCCACCCCACCAAAATGTCATCACTGAGTAACAACAGTTTCTCTTGCAGTATAGCAATGCTAAATGTGATGTTGAACAAAGCTGTAAATGTGATGCTGAAAAAGCTGTTTTCCACAAACCACATCAAGCAAAATGAAACTATGTAACAAGATTGTTTGACTGCTCATGGACGGAGTACGGAATATAGGGGAGAGTTTGGAGGCTTGGGACGATTGGAGAAATAGGACGGTGTGTTTATCTCTCCTGCAGTGATCTTGAAAATTTTAGCCTACAACTGATTAAATAGTAGAGTAAAACCTCGTTCATCCAGATCTCGTTAACTTGGAAATTCGATCAACTCAAACTCGCAGCGCTGTCCTGGCAAAACTGTGTGTACTTCAAGGTGTCAAATGCTTGTTAATTCAGAGGAAATTATTCGTGCACTAGTTAACTCGGACAACACCAAACGAACAACTCCAGCAGAGTATGATCATGATGATAGCGAACGAGAGAGAAGTGTCTAGATGGCACTAGTAACCACCTGGCGGAATTGCTTGAGCCACTGGTGCATCCAGGTTCTACTAAATATGGAACGGTCGACCGGACAGTCAGGGACGGGTTGCGCTGCCACCACTACTACAGCTAGCACAGCTGCTCGCTACACCTATGCTGCTGGTTCCTCTGTGTTGTGACTGTGTGCACATTGCGTTCTCTGGCTGTGCTTGTGCGTGTTGCCACCAGCGTCGCTCTTCAAAGTGATGGCGACCATCACCAGAGTGAAGCAGCCACCAAAGCACCCGCTGTCATTGAAGAGCTGTGCGTTGGTTCTCGTGACAACAATCCTGTGCACCATCCCCCGATGTGGTTGAAGAAGATTGTTCTAGCACATACTTTGATGATGAGGCACAGGATATAACAACATTTTTTATGAAATAAAGGTGTGCCTGTGCTGAGTACATTTTTCTTTTGCTTTCATAGTCCATTTGACGATCCGAAATTCAGTTACCTTGGACATTTCCGTCGTCGTTCCTGTCAGATACCGGTTAACGAGGTTTTACTGTACTAACATACCGACTGTATAAATGTAATGACTGGTGCCTTTAGTGCATGGAGGTTTCTGTAACTGCAAATTGCGGTTTTCGTGTGCCCAAGGTAAGCTTTCACTATATGAATTGCATCACTCTCCAATTTACACCACCTTTTGGATTCCCATGTAAATTGTTCTCCGAAAACACACATGATCACTGGACTTTTTAAAAAAAATTTAGCCATTATGACTGAAGTTTACCTACTTGGCTTTGTTTACCTTGAAAAACAAAGTTAGAGAGGAAGGGGAAAGTTGAGTTGAGGGAGGAACAGGACGCTGTCCAATTAGTACTCTCTATCCTATCGTCACACTGCCTTACACAGCGCACAAAGAAAAAAGTGAAAGTTTCCTACATGTACATTAGGAAAGCATACAAATGAAGAATTCATAGAGGTTAGCACAACAGCCCTCAAAAGGAGGGCAGTACAGTCAGGACGTGCCGCCACAGCCCATGAAAAATGGCATTGCTGAAGGATTGCTGTTCAAGTAGAAAGATTGATTGATTGATATGTGGGGTTTAACGTCCCAAAACCACCATTTGATTATGAGAGACGCCGTAGTGGAGGGCTCCGGAAATTTTGACCACCTGGGGTTCTTTAACGTGCACCCAAGTAGAAAGACACACTGGCCGTTGCCTTTCTTGAATCTGACATTGAAATGTCTGGTTCAATTAGCCTCATGAATACATTCAAGTGACAAAAGGCTGCGTTCTTTTTTGTTAGTGTAATTTTTAAAAATTTGTGTTCATTACATTAGTAGAGTGGCCAGCAGTAATGATGTCTCAGCATTCATATGCAGTTATTGCAAAATGAAGAACAGAGCTCTCGGTTCTACTTTCCTCCTAAAAAATATGGTGTCTTTACCTAGTACGAAAGTTGTGATGAAGCTTCCAGTGTCGAAACTATCAGTACAGCAAAGTTTTTGCAACTCCGTTTAATGTTTGATGTTGAACTATCCACTTATAATGATTCCTGATGAGACTTGTCCCACTGTTTTACATATGTCCTATTCCTCCCTAGTGGTGTCCCACTCCACCCACAATGATTTTCACGATTCCTGGTGCAGCTGTAAAAAAGTTAGTGATGGCTAAAATCTGCCCCACTCCACCCACAGAGGCAGGCGGACTGGGACAGATTTTAGCCATCATTTACTTTTTTACAGCTACACCAGGAATCGTAACAACCATTGTGTCTCAAAAGCTTTGCAGCTTTACTATACTTGTATTATTATGTATCAAACATTGTTCTGCATTCAACAAAACTAGAAATACAACTGTAAAAAGCATCTCAGTTCTGCTGACTCTCTCCTATTTAGTGTAAAGTTTGAACATAAGCTGGAAACATTCATAAGTTTTCTACGGACACAAAGAGAGCAACTCTTAGAGAGTTCCATGTGACCAGCACATTGTCCACAATCAATAAAAAATATATGATCACCCTCTTATGATACATAAGTGAATATAAGCTTTACCAACATCATTTGAAAATATTTTAGCAGAACTTACTCAGGCGATTCCTTGTTCACAGCTGTACAATGACAGCTTGATTATTTTCCATACAAGAGTCAGCTTTAGAGGCCCTATGCCACCATGAAGGAGCAATGGCTGCTGCACAAGTGCTGAGTTGGGGACACTGTGGCACTTTTCTCCCTTGCAAAAGCATTCCCACACCCAAGTGTGACACTGGTCGGCAGACAGCACAAAACTGGCAATGCTCTGCCAGGTCTTTTAACTCTCCACAATATTAGAGCTCATGCTTTCACCCTCAATTTCAGCATACGGTGCTTCTCTTCTGAATCGGAAGTATAGGTACCTGATGACAAAGAACAGAGAGGAACAAACTTTAAGCCACATCTGCTCAAGAGACTACCAGACGTTCAAGCATGTGAAAAAATCATCACAGTTAAAAAAAAAAACATCTTCTCAGCAATGAAAAGAGATGGCATTACTGAAATATCTGCTTAACCTTGCAGTAGTATTTCTAAAACCCCAGCATAGCAGATTTCTACATTTTGTCAACAACAAACTTCTTTTTGCAGGGAGCTTGCCCTATTGAAAGCCCAGAATATGCACTGAATAAATTAATTGCCATTCATCTCACAAGAGAAAATGGATTCTTGAAGCATGGTCAGGGTGAATGAAAGAGCCTTTACCACAGCAGACAAAAGATGAACACTAATTCCTACTTACAGTGAATGAATAAACTTTAATTGAATATACATTTTTCAGAGTATTGAAGGAAGCCCATAAAGTAAATATGTGTACAAGCTTCTCGATAAAAGAAGGTAAACATGCAGATAAGGACGCAAGAGTAAGGTCAGGACAGTACAAACACTGCTTGTGTTATCCCAACTTTTTCATTGTATTTGTGTTTGCATGCCTACCATCTTTTATCATAGATCCCTGCTAGCTAGCACAGCTTTGTGCCATTCTATACAGCTTTTGTGCCCCGACTGAATCTACTGTGTTGTTTCTGCAACATTAGGTATAAGTATAAACAGCCCAGTTTTATACTGCACTTCCTCATGCGGTAATAAATGTTCCATACATCAACAGGAACAAGTCTCACAACAACAGGCATTATAACAAATTATATTCCAACTATTTACACCTCTATCTGCTTTCATACTTTCTTTCCTAAGCCTGTTACTTTGCACTTTGCACGTGTTACTTAATCATAAGGTGTTACTAGTTATGTTTTCTCTCAGAAGTACTGAGCTGGGTATCCCAGGCTTCGCTTTCATTGGCCTCAATATGTTTATGCCACAAGATTTTCAGCACTACAAAATCTGCTTTTGCCAAAAGTGTTAATTAATGGGAAGCTTTCATGTTTTTGGGCATACCATTTATGAACTTCAGTACAGTATTATCAACAGCATTCACAACAATCATTCAAAAGCCAAGCAAGGAGCCCTTTAATATAGCTAAATGTTACTCACGGAACAATATAATTACTAGGATTGTGCTCCTGTTTATGCTGTAGTGGGTACAGCAAATGTTAATCAGTATCTTGCACAGTGAAAGTATGTAGCATATTGTTTCTTATGTATCTCGTTTACTACATTCATGCTGTGTGATACTTGTTCTGACAGTTTGTGAACACATGCTATTAAAAGACCTTTTCAACAGAGGCATCACCCTCCGCCTGGGCTGTTGCTCTGGAGTACAAAAGGTGACGTGGCAGCCTCGACAGTTGCGAAGCGAGAGGGAGGTCACGCATATACACAACAGCCCAGAATAGCAGCAGCACCGAGGAAGTATTCGTTGACAAGGTGCATATCTGCTCTTCTTTTCTCACAGATACTCCTGTTTGCTTTTTTTACCCCTTTTGAATTACTACTCGTGAACTAGCTAGCTGGCAAACCAGCATTGTTACAATTTTTCAAGAGATTTTTGAAATTGAACTTACAGAAGTATTCCTATGGGGATGAGTTGCAGAGCTGCAGCAAATTCAAAACCAAAACCTTTAAAAAACTTTGATGTGGCTGGGTAGAGACCGTTGAAGAGCAATGATCCCGTGAACATTGCAAATGACTGCAGAGCACTCATCACAGCGAAAGCTTTGCCTAGAAACAAAAAGAGCAAACATGCCATTGCATTTTTGTGTCTAACAAACAGCAAGAATAAAATCAACATGCAAATGATAAATTATAACTTTTTGCCGAAGTTTAAACAATCAGCTGCTCCTTGTCTGTATAGCAGCAACAAATTTACATTTCTGGTGACAGCCAGAGAACTACTAACTGATTTTTAGGGGCGAAGCTCCTTACACCATGGGTCGTACGTCCCATGTCATCGTTGCAATAGCCTGAAGCGTGGCAATTTGGGCTAGTTGTGGTGACATGACGATTGTTATAGTGCGAGAATATAACGACGACAAAGGGACAAGAACGCTCATCTTCTGCTTGTCCCTTTGTCATCGGTCTGTTCTCCCGCTATAACAATGATAGTAGGCAGTTCTTAAAGTCATAAAATTGCATTGCATGTCAATAAGAACGGTGTCCCAGCATATTTACGAAGCGAATGATGATGAGTGGGGCGAAGCATCCGTCAGCCCGTCCGTGCTTCCATCTGTGCTTCTGTCTCTCCATCCGTGAGTTTGTCCGTCCGGTCGTTTGTCAGTGTGTCCATCCGTCCTTTCGTCCGGTCAGATGTTTTGCCCTACTCATCATCATTCATTCCATGGATATGCTGCAATTTTTTTATGTTAAGTATGACTATTAGTCCCAAACCAACTACATTAATTAAGGTGATCATATTTTCTTATGACATCGATATGTAATAAGAATTAAAATAAAATGACATATTCCTACCATAAAACATTGAATTGCTTCACACGTACCAAAGACAAATCAGACCTTTATGTAATATGAAATGTATATGTAACAGGCCTCATAAATAATCTGTGCATTTATTTAGCTGCCACAGGGACCTGATAAATGTATCTGGTAACATGCACACAAATAGCTTTAGCAATGTCCACATAAAATTTTGAAACACAGTCAAATGTTAACAAAACAGTGCTGGGAACCAGTGGGCAATTAAATATAGAAAATTTCAATACTTCTCGGATATAGTCAAGCCGTTATCACAGTTAACACAATACAGTGTTCACAACGATGCTATTTCTTAGCACATGGTGAAAAGTTCACTAAATCAAGAAACACAGGTATAAAAATGGAAAAAAGTTTCTTGGCATTCACAGGCTCTAGAAAAAGTGTCAATCATGAGTGTATAGCCGATCAAACCTGTTGTTGCAAGCGTCGTAGCTTGCTCCTCAGAATAAGATCCCTTGTCTGATGCCTATACTGTCCCCGCAGCAACAAAGCTATGCAGTTTCATTGCTGTGTCATTCAAAATAGGCAATTATTACTTGTTATTCAGCCTGTGTCAGAGCCTTGAGCAGAATTACCATGAAGATGGTGTGAGTATCAATTGGTGAAGGTGAAGAGTAAATATAGCACTCAGTATTTCTATTCTGACTTACATTGAGCTGTGTAAACTTCATGCTTTAATCAAAGCCTATTCACAAAAATCTTTTTACTCATAAATAGTGACAATTCAATCTCTGATTAAACCAAATTGAAAATTATTCTGCTAATTATTCAAAAGTTTGGTATGTTGCATAACCTCTTCAGTCCCTATGACCCCTTTTGGAACCACCGCTTTGAGTAAGCACCCCGCCCCGGTGGTCTAGTAACTAAGGTACTCCGATGCTGACCCGCAGGTCGCAGGATCAAATCCTGGCTGTGGCGGCTGGATTTACGATGGAGGCAAAAATGCTGTAAGCCCGTGTGCTCAGATTTGGGTGTACGATGAAGAACCCCAGGTGGTCAAAATTCCTCGACCCTCCACTATGGCGTCTCTCATAATCATATGGTGGTTTTGGGACGTTAAACCCCCCATATCAAATCAATCAAATCTTTCAGCAAGCGTAGTCGATTCTGAAGCAAATATATTTTGCCTTAAACTTCAAACTTCTTGCATGGAAGGCATTACTTAGGCTCAACCAGATGGCACCTACTGTCGAGTGTCTATGACACACAGTGGGTTTGAAGATGACGCTTCCTAAAAACGTCAACTTGCACGTCCTCGTAGCACGTAATAGAACTTTCTGTAGTTTATTTTTACCCAGTATGTGTGACAGGCCTGCTGAATGGTCTACAGTGAAGTTGTAATCAATTTTTATGCATTATCTGTGCTTCAAATAGCAGTTATAGGTTGTTTACCTCAAAAATATGAATTTTATTCATTCACTCATCGGCCACCTAATAAATGTTTTGCCAGTTTCTTTTCATTGTTCCTCCAAAGTAACATTTTTTAGTAACTGTACTTCTAGTACGATATCTTTTCAAAATCAAGTAACCTTTTGCAGTGAATTCACATGCATCGACTGCACTACACACACAAACAACAAGCAAAGCTACATGCGAAACAGCATATCGTAGTTTCTTACATATACCCTGCAGAAAAGATAAAGCCAAATTTCTAGCTTAAGTCTGGGTGCACTTTGTAATCAAATAATGTGTGCAGGGCAGCCTCATCATGATCCTTCCTTCCAACGAACAGCAATGGCTGGAGAAAATAATGCAAGAGTGACAATGGTGGTTAAAATCAGAGGAAAACAAAATGTTTCCCAACATTGAGCGTAGTTAGTGAAGTCATTTCAGTTGAGGTATAAAATTAATTTGCATGACATGATTTGCAAGATTTGTAATTTGCATGAGACCGACACGATGGAACCATCTAAATCTTTACACGAGATAAAGCGTAGGGTTCACACATGGGCAGGTTATATGTGAGAAAATACTGTATATGTGTACGTTGTGTACAGATTTTTATTCAATATTAGTGCAAAGTCCTTTTGTCTTGTCATTCATTTTTGTTGATTATAAACTACACAGGAAGTGGCCTTGGCAGGCCGCTTGCTATGATGTTAATGCAACTTTGCTACAGCTGGTGAATTTTAGTCATGTTTCTAATGTCTAAATGCGATCATGAGTTAGTCCTGAAGATGCTCAGTTATCCATGAATCTCTATCATATACTTCGATCATCTAGCTTTCATAGAGAAAACCAAGCCTAGCTTAGTCATTTCAGAAGTGGGCACGCATTTTTCATTTTCTACATTCTACAATTTTCTGTTAAACTATAGAGTTTGGCAACACAAGTAAAGCTAAGCATAAATATTTCAAAACTTACACACAAATGTATCAAAACTTACTAACCTTTTTCATCGACAGCTACGATCTTTGACAGCAATGCACGAATCGAAGGGCTTGTAAACTCACTGAAGACGAAAAGCACCGGAACTGTGAGAAGAAAAATTAATACAATATTTCTCATATCGATTTGTCACAAACATGCAAAGCTCAGTTCTTTCTAAACACTTTTAGAGGGATGAGCAAAAGACACAAATAGAAGAATGGAAGTGAGAACAATAAAATTAAGAACACTTAATATTCTACATTCGAAAGAATGTTACCTTGTATACTTTGCTGACAATAAAATATTAATATAAGATCAGAGCAGTGAGGCATCTTAAAAGGTGGTAGCAATGATGTATTACTACTGCTTGGCATGTATTTCTGCCATACCTATTTTCATACATCAAAATAAATAGCAACTATTTATATCACCATTTAAGTAACAGAGTCAAAGCTGAGTGTAAATTCAAGAAAAATGCAGGAAGTGTTCAATGAATTATTAAACTAATAATTTTAATCAAACATTAATACATGACCCTCAGGTATGTTTTATGCAATATTGTTCTTTGTTATTTCCCGTACAAACTCACTGACTCTGAATAATGCCTTAGGAAAAAATAGATTCACTCACTGAAGTAGACCATAGATGTTTTTGTGCACAGGCCAAGCCACAAGAGACCCAAGAACCTTGACAGTGATCCTAGGAGGCCAGCAAATGCGTCAGAAATATTCAAGAAGCGGTAAGCCAAAGGCAGCACCACCAGAAGGGCTACACCTTCCACTGCAATATTGACTCCCTGCAGGAAACTGTAATGACTTGCTGTCCAGCGTAGCGGCTCATCGGTCAAGAAGGTGTACGTCAAATAGATCTGGGCTGCAGACCGAGAGAGAAGCAAGTTCGCTATTAGCTTCCCAATGTTTTGAGCAATGTCACCCTAAAAATCAGAGCACAGGCTTTTATTATTTAATAAAACAACTATGCTTTGAAGCATCGTTACTTTTTCGAGTGTAACTATTAAAAATAGTGTGCCAGAACAGCTTCCTAAAGACAAGCTTAAAACGGAATATATAGGCTATTTACACAGCCATGCAAAATTTTAGACATGAAGATTACATTACAACTAAAGTCAGACACCCTAGTAATAGGCAAAACTACAATCAAACTTATGTACCATACATTAGTAACAATACGTTTTGAAAGGCTTGAGTTTACTTCAAGTACATGCCCACTCAGTTATAAGAACTTCCACTACTATTACAAACAAATGCTTATGTTACATAAAGAAATCAAAATAGTTCATTTCAAGCAATTTGTTGAGATGGTGAGGTCACAATATTTCAACATAACAATACTTCCACAAAGCTACTTTAGAGATGGCAATATAAAATACTTGTCAGTGCTGCTTGCACTGCTTCATGGCTGCCAAAATATCCCAAACGAAGTGATAAGAAAAGTGCTTGCCTGCTAGGCCATAGAACATCGCAAAAGCAGCAAGAAGCAGCAGTATGATATGGCCTCTGTTCCCATGGTCTCGCAGCCTGAACACAGTCATTGCCATGTCCTTCACATGCCGAAAAGAGAATATTCCAGGATGCTCCACTCCGCTGTCAATGCTTGTTTCTGTGGGCACTTTGTCACGGATGACAAGCAAGACATAGAAGACGGCAACAGCATAGATGAAGAGTTCAACCAGGAAGATCACTTCATAAGTACTTGACTTGAGCAGGCCTCCAACAAGGTACATTCCAAACGCTCCTCCAGTGAAATTCATGGCTTCAAGTATTGAAATTCGTCGACTGCGAGACTGGAAAGGTGTCACATCGGTCAGGTAGCCAAAGCAGCTGGATATTATTCCCAAACTTCCAGTAGATATGCCAATTAGTACGGCACTGATCATGACAAAAGACACACTGCTATCGAGGAAGTGTGAGAGGAAAATGAAGTTTAGCACGCTTGCCATCCCACCGATAAGGGGAACAAGCATGGGCCGCTTGCGACCAAAGCGGTCATTCCATGATCCAACCCACATACCACAGATCAGAGTCAGCACAGACATTGTTCCATAGTAGAAAGCAATCCACAGGGAGGCTTCGGCTTTGATGTCGGTGCGCGTCTGGTTTTGGGCCGAGTGACAATCCGCAACATTAGTTGTGTTGAGGTGTCTGAAGCAGCACTTGGTGTTTATAATATCTTGAACGGCACTCATCTCCAGATGCATGGTGGCAAAGAATAAAAACACCACTGGTTCCACTGTGATCTGTAGACCCATTTTGATCTGCAACATTAATGTGATAACAATGAGTTAACTAGAAATTCTTGTCTCTTTAAACTTGTGCAAATTGTGCTTTTTAAAAAGAAAAAAAAAACCTTAGAAAAGCTCTGGTGAATACAAAACTTTCAGCATATAGTCCACTTGTACATTCAAAACTTGAATATGTAACAGTTGTATGGGATTCTCACACCAAAAAGGACATTAAGAATTTGAAGCATGTGCAAAGGAAGACTGTAAGATTTATTTTTGGAAAATATAGAAGAGATCATTCCCCGCTACAAATAATGCTAACCAATAAAATAAGTTCACTTTAACATCGCTGCAAACTCAGTTGTCTACTGTTTTTGCACACCACCCTAAAAGGAGAAACTGAGCTTCAGTTGCCCCATTACTTAGCACCCCTAAAAACATGGTTGACTAGGCACAGATGCAATTCTTCCCTTACACCAATATTTACCAAATGAAATGTCAAAAGAACAACTTTTTTCCATGCTCCATAACAAAATGGAATTCCCTACCCCTCCATGTTATACAATCAAGGAACCTTACAAAAGAATAAAAAAACATTTTTTTCAAAATTCTGTATAATTTAAGCAGCATTTCAAAGTTTTCTTGCAATTATGGCAAGTATCCCGTGCTGTGTGCAGTGCCCTGCTATTGCCTGAAAAGTTTTTTTTTTAATATCTTTCCATTTTTTGTTACTGTTTTGCAAAAACAAGCATTTCTTTCTTTTATGGCTTATAGTATACGGCGTTTTTTGATGGCTTATAGTATATGTTGTATCCTTTTTATGTAGGGCTCATTCTTCTTCTTGCAATTTAGTCTCTTGTGAATACATTGTATTGCCCCTGCTGCATGGGCCAGCATTTAGGCCAGCAGTATCAATAAATAAGCAAGTAAAAAGCCAAAAACTTCTCACAGTGTAGACTATTAGTGACAGTCAAGACATTGCACCTAAACATGTGATATTGCACATAAACATCGCACGTAAACAGCTTCTCAATCCGGATTTCACATTCATAACATTCATTATAATAAATTACCGTTACTTTCATACAAAAAAATGAAGTTACATAAGAGAGACAGTGCTGTCTCCTAAACGGTTGCCTCTCTTTCCCTCTACAGTTACGCGACATTCACAG